>NC_091151.1:26941703-27029203 GCF_040958095.1 Procambarus clarkii | reverse complement strand
TTGTCGGATTATAACTATTTTTTTCTTTTTCTTTTGCACGACTTTGCACTTCATCATTTTCTACACTAGTTGGAATCACTTTGAAATAAGCCATATTACGTGTTATACTATGATCTCTATTACTAGCTGTTACCATAGTTCCTTTTACACTAATCACTTTATATGGTTTTGTATCATACGGCATATCTAACTTTCCCTCTTTTTTCTTTTTAACGAGAACAGTGTCACCAACCTTTATGAACTGTTCCTTTGCACGTTGATCATGAGCAATTTTCATTTTGCCCTTGGCTAGTGCATCCTTCTGAGCGAGACGTTTATCCGTTACCTCGGCTGGCATGACGGGTAGTGCGATTCTCATAGGACGTCCAAATAAAAGTTCGCCAGGCGACTTGCCCAGTGTTCCATGTGGTGTTGCACGGTAGTTCCTGAGAAAAGCATACACAGCTTGTTTCCAGGATCGTCCTTCGGCATGAGCACAGCGTACCGCTTTCATGAGAGGTTGCATGAATCTCTCAACTTCTCCATTTGCTTGAGGATGTACTGGCATCACACGGCGGTGTTTGAATCCAATATGCTCAGCAAAGTTGACAAAGTCTTGTCCATTGAATGGCGGTCCATTGTCTGTCTTGACAACTTCAGGAATGCCAAAGTTTGAAAAGATCTTGTCAAGTTTCGGGATGACGGCCTTTGCAGATGTGGAATTGATGATTTCTACTTCTGGATAACGTGAGTGATCATCAATGACTACCATCAAGTACTCTCCAGTTGGTAGCGGTCCGCAGAAGTCCATCGATACTTCCGTCCATGGTGCAGCAGGTAGTGGTGAAGGTTGTAGAGGTGTTGGTCTTGAAGTATCCACTGCAGCTTGGCAAGGGACACAGGCATCATGCATATCCTTTGCTTGACGATCAATGCCAGGAAACCACACCTTTTCTCGTAGCAGCTGTTTGGTCCTAACAAGACCTTGGTGTCCTTGATGTGCAAGCTTCAGAGCACGTTGCTGGAGAACAGCTGGAATAACGATACGAGTACCTCGCAGCACAGTGTCGCGTTGTTGCGTAACACTTAATTCTGTCTGGATGCGTTCAAGTGCTTTGAATGCATCTTGGTCAACTCCTGAGGGTGGGATGCGTGGAAACTTTTTCTTAGTCAATGCATCCACTGTTGCTTGCAGAGTTGGGTCCTCTAGGGTTGCAGTACGGATTTCATCAAGAGTAAGAGCCTTAGGGACTGCATCACAGGTTACAGAGTGTACATATTCCTCGGCAACTTGCTGATGCTTGGTGATGGTGAAACTGTTGGCAGGATGTCGACTGATGTAATCAGCGGGATTGCCTGCACCCGGCTTGTATTTCACCGTAAAGTTGTATGGTTGCAGACGAAGAGCCCATCTCTCAATGCGAGCTGGTGGTTTGGACTTTGGATTATTGAAGATGGTCTCCAACGGTTTGTGGTCAGTGACTATCGTGGTGAAGGGTGCACCAAGCAGATACACATTGAAGTGTTCACAGCCCCATACAAGAGCAAGAGCTTCCTTCTCTGTCTGACTGTATCGTTGCTCAACATCTGTGAGAGAAGCTGGCGTAGGCAATTACTACTCTGGAATCTGGTTGACCAGGTTTGTGTTGGGCTAAAACAGCACCTAATCCAACAGGACTAGCATCCACCGTTAACTCAGTGTCCATTGATGGATCAAAGTATGCAGCAGTCGCATTCTCTACTAGTGCATCTTTCACAGCATCAAATGCATTTTGCTCGATATCGCTCCAGTACCATGATGCATTTTTCTTCAGGAGCTCACGTAGAGGCTTTGTAATGGTAGCAAAATCTGGAATGAAGCGAGAACAGTAGTTTGCCATTCCCAGAAAACTATGTACTTCAGTGGACGTTGAAGGAGGTGCAGCATTCTTGATATCTGCAACTTTCTTAGGATCTGGAGACAGACCTTTGTCACTAAGTACATGTCCAAAGAATTCAATTTTATGTTGATTGAACTCACACTTTGCTCGGCTTAGCGTCAAATTCTTTTCTCGAAAGCGTTGCAATGTTGCACGATGAGCTTTGTCGTGTTCAGCTTGGGTACGGCCATAAACAATGATGTCATCAGACATGTTGTCAGCATTAGGTATGTCTTGCAATACCTGGCTGATGATGTGCTGGAATACCTCGGCAGCACTGTTAATACCAAAACTCAGGCGCTTGTACCTATACAGACCTCGATGTGTCGTAAACGTTGTGATGAATCGACTCTCCTCATCAAGTTCAAGCTGATGATAGCCCTTGTTTAAATCTAACTTGCTGAATACAGTTGCACCATTCAAGCGGTAGATCATATCATCTACAGTCGGTGTAGGATGGCGTTCACGCATTATTGCCTTGTTGGGAACACGCATGTCGACACAAATGCGTATCTCATCTGGATTCTTCGGCTTTGGTGGAGTGACAATTGGGCTTACCCATGGTGTTGGGCCTGTTACTGGTTCAATGATATCTAGTTCTATCAGCCTATCCAGTTCGGCATCGACTTTCTTGCGAGTATGGAATGGTTGTCGGCGATGTGGTTGGGCAACTGGAATTACATCTGGGTTGATATGCAGATGTACTTTGCTATCAGTATAACAACCTATGGATTTAAATCGATCAGAAAATTCAGCAACAATAGCATCAACATTGTTTGCAGATTCCACTGCTACAGCATTAGAAAGCTGAAGTAGCCCCAATTTGGTTGAAGTCTTGTAACTGAGTAAAGACTCCTTTGCATTCCTAACAACATGGAATGTAGTAATGAGCATTGCATTCTTTGACTTAATCTCTGCAGTGAAAGTTCCAATCACTGGCAAGGCTACCTTTGAAGCATAGGCAGTGGCTTTGCCATTATAGTTCTCAAGCTTTGGGAACTTTTTTAATTTTTTCATAGTGGCACTCAGCAATGGTGTCAATGTTTGATCCAGTGTCAATGAGAACCTTGAGACAAATACCAGCAATGTATACACATGTCTCTGGGTTGTTTGGAAGATCATTCCATTCTGTGATTGCTTGTACTCCATAAGTATAATCACATTCACTGTCATCTGAGACTGGTTGTAATGAAATGTTGTCTTGTACATTATTAACATTCTGGATATGAGGTGCAATATTGTGTTTACCACCTCGACCCCTATGACCTGATCCTCGTACAGTGCTTTTATTCATTGACTGTGGTTTCTTTAGTGCGGAACGACACATAGCACCAAAATGACCTAGTTTTCCACACTCATAGCACTTCTTACCTTGAGCAGGACAAACATTATCTTGGTGTGGGTCGTCTCCTCCACAATTGTAACATTTATTGTTGACACCCTCTGATGTGGGTCGTTGTGACTGCTTGAGCCTTGTTCCTTGACCCCAGTTGTGACGTGGTTCTCGGCTAAATTTACTGTTAGGTTTGCCATGATATCTTCTTTGATCACGGTGTCCTCCCTGAACCTTACGTACCTCATCACTGTTAGTAACAGTGGCAGCACCGTTATTGGCACTGCACTCCATGACACGAGCATCACGTGCAGCATCTTCCATTCGACGAGCAATATCCAGTATCTTGGTAAGAGAACTTTCATCATCAACAAGTTCTAGAGCTCTTCGACGGAGACGTGTAGATGTGCATGTTTCAATTATTTGCTGTTTGATTTCTTTGTCAACATCAGCAAATTCACAATGGGCTGCTAAACCCTGCAGACGTGTGTGGTATTGATCCACAGTTTCATTAGAGAGTTGTTTTGCTCTCCTGAAATGCATAATTTCCATTGCAGTATTTTGCCTTGGTTTGAAATGCTCTGTTAGTTTGGCTTTGGCAGTGTCATAATCTTTGGCACCACCAGTGTCTTTCAGTGTGTCAAAGATGTCACAAACTCTATCACCTGCATAATGAAGTAGAAAGGCACGCTTTCTTTCAGCACTTTTGATGTCAGAAACTATCAACAAATTTTCAAACCTTTTAAGCCATTTGACCCACCTCTGTGACAGGTTTGTCTGGTCACAGTCAGGATCAAATGCAGGAAACTGAGGTATATTTGCCATTTTTACTGAATAAATGTAACTTATCACTTAAATGTTCCTCAGAATATTAAACACTTACTGCACTGAATATGTTAGTCAAGAATTCACTGTAATTACTTTAATTTTGCAAAGCACACAAGCATTTTAATGCAAAAGTTCACAACAGTGCACAATATAGCAGCAACTGACTTCTTACCTAGCCCTTGTGTACATGTGTTGTTCCTACTCACAGCAGCAGCACAGCAGTTGGTACAGCAGCAGTTGGTACAGCAATTGGTACAGCAGTTGGTGCAGCAGTTGGTGCAGCAGTTGGTACAGCAGCAGTTGGTACAGCAGCAGTTGGTACAGCAGTCGGTACAGCAGTCAGTTCAGTGTGATGAATTTTGTAGCACGAAGCGTCGTTTCGTAACCAAAACATCAGGTTTTGTACACATCAAAGCGTCGTTTCGTACACAACGTCGGCAGATTCCTCAGTACAGTTTCTTCAGCACAGCTTGGGTAGCACACAGCTTGGGTAGCACACAGCATCGGTTAGCACACAGCATCGTTTAGCACACAGCATTGGTTAGCACACAGCATCGGTTAGCATACAGCATCGGGTATGGCGCTCACAGCTTCTCTTCCTCCTCCAGGCAGCATGCTTCTCCCTTGTGTTTGAAACTGAACAAATACCTGCGTTCACAGTTCATCCTCGTCGCCAATGTGGTGTTTGTGTGTTACTGAGGAAGTCTTGGTTGTAGGGTTGATGTAAAGTCATGACTTGGTTACTGACTTTAATACTTAATATGATTACATGACTAGTAGCTACCAAGCTTGGCTGGCGTCCTGTACGCTCTATTGTTTACCTCCAATCTCTCTCTGGCGTCCCAGCCGCCGCACATAGAAAACGGATGGTACCATTTTCTGTGAACATGACACCTACTATATACATGCCAAACCTGTGACGGAAAAACTGTTTTTTTTTTCATAAACAGCGCCATCTGGTGGACATAAGAGAAACACCCGCTGTAATCTCTAAAATTCTTCACCGATTGTTTTGAAATTTTGAGACAACATTCCATTCGAATATGAGCGTGTTTTTATATACCTACTATATATACCTGCTATATATACCTACTATATGCCACACCTGTGGCAGGAAAAAACATGATTTAAAAAAAAATAGCGCTATCTATTGCACATAACAGCAACACACGCTATATTATATATGTTACGATTCCATTTCAATGTTTCCAGTTGCATTGATATATTGAATTTTCATATATTTCGATTTATTTCAACTTTGATCTAATTATTTGGTGACATTGCATTGGAATTGAGCTGTGTTGTTTACCATAACGTTCATTTCATGATTATAAGTTTAAATGCCACACCTTTGACAGGTAAAACATGCTCTTTAGGAAAAACAGTGTCATTTGTTGCACATGCAACACACGCTATACTATGTATGTTACGAGTCCATTTCAATGTTTCTGATTGCATTGATAAATTGAATTTTCATAGAGTTTGATTTATTTTCATTTTGTGTTAACTATTTTGAGTGACATTGCATTGGAATTGAGCTGTGTTGCTTACCATACCATTTGTTTTGTAAGTATAAGTATAGATGCCACACCAGTGACAGGTAAAAACTTTTTTTTTAAGAAACAGTGCCATCAGTTGCATGTAGGAGCAACACATACACTATACTAAAAATGTTATGATTCCAATTCAATGTTTCTGATTGCATTGACAAATTGAGTTTTCATAGATTTTGATTGATTTTCATTTTTATTCAATTATATAGTGTGACATTGCAGTGGAATTGAGCTGTGTTGTTTTCCATACTGCTCATTTAATAGGTATAGTTTATTTTGTTATTTTTTCATTGTTTTTCATTTCTTTTTTTTTAACTGTTGTTCTATATATTTCAGTGATGGGAAGATCAGATCATTTGATATTACAAATTTTCTGATGGGAACATCAGATCATTTGGGAATGCATAGGACGACGGAGTTGGGAATGGTGGGGAGGACGAGGGGACGTGAGTGGGGGATGGTAAGGAGGACGAGGGAACAGGTGATGGGGTAATGGTAGGGAGAACGAGGGGATGGTGGAGTTGGGCAATGGTGGGGAAGAGGGGACAGGGGGAATGGAGAATGGTGGGGAGGACCAGGGGAGTGGGGGATGATGGAAGAGGACGAGGGGACGGGGGAGGGGGGAATGGTGGGGAGGACTAAAAGACGGTGGTGAGGGGAATTGTTAGGAGGACGAGGAGACGGTCGAGTGGGGGATTATGGGTAGGACAAAGGGATGGGGGAAGGGGAGAGTGGTGGCGAGGACGAGAGGATGGGGAAGTGGGGATTGGATTTAAGTAATTTTGTACTTTGATGTGTTAAGTGGTTCTAGAAGGAACACACTTCGGTGGCAGAAAGCCATCCATTAATTTTAGCTAGATGTTTTTTTCCTAGGTTAGGTATATTTTTCATTAAGCTATATCATGTTAGGTTTAGGATGTTTTGTTCTTTCCAGATGTGTTGGGGAAGATATATTTTACTGCCAACCATTGGCAGTCGTGATTTGTTGACTGTGCACATTACTTATTTCATATGTTAAATATAGTTATTGTATGCCCTAGGCCTAGTTGTTAAATACCTAGAAAAGGGGTGGAGCTTCTAGGGCAGGATGCCTTAGGGTTGAAGCTGAAACATTATTTTGAGTGATGCGAGAGGAAAAGATTGTAGTGTGAACTGGGCAAGTGCAAGACGGGGTGGGGTGGGATGATCGACCACGAAGCCATAACTGCGGGTGAGAAGAAGCAGTAGGAAGGTAAATGTCTGCAAAGTTCTCCCCGTACAATTTGTAGTCCATATACCGTACCTCTTAGGAATAGGATGATATACTGCCTTGGGGTTAATTAGTTTGCATTATTAAATAAATTTACTGTTAACTGATTAAAGAGTATTTTGTATATTATTCCTTAATTACTAACTGAGATATAGATATTGAATTGTTTTGGCCATTACCTGTAATCTTAAGAGCATTTTCATAAATAAATATATTCCCATGTAATTCATGAAGCCAAGGTACGAGGAATTCTATTCATCCAGTAATTATCCAAAGTTAATTTCCCTACGTTAAACTGGTGTTAGTTAACTAGACTAATTGATGAGTCAATTAGCTTAATTAATTAAGTTCTAGGAAGAGTGGTGACGGCATTATTTGTTTTAAACGTGAAACCATATTAACCAACCTTGACAGTTATTGATTGAAGAGATATCTTTAACACCCTGGTCATTTCTCTCCCGTTCCCTCAATAACTGTTACGAGCATTTTTCGCTGTGAGTGCGGACACTTTCTAGTTCTTTGGGGTTATACAATGCAATTAATACAGCCTAAGGGTTACAGGTTAATAGCAACCATTACAGTGAGTGATACAACAGTACTTGAGTGTCATAAACGTCACAATGGTGTCTTCGACCAACGTGACATTGTGGTGGTGGTGAGGGGCACTGGTGATGGTGGTGGCAGAGAGCAGCAATTGTGGTGGTGATGGTGGTGGTGGCGGAGAGAGGCATTGGTGATGGTGGTGAGGGGCACTGGTGATGGTGGTGGCAGAGAGCAGCAATTGTGGTGGTGATGGTGGTGGTGGCGGAGAGAGGCATTGGTGATAGTGGGGAGGGACACTGGTGATGGTGGTGGTGGCGGAGAGAGACATTGGTGATGGTGGGGAGGGACACTGGTGATGGAGGTGGCGATGACAGGCATTGGTGGAGGTGGTGATGGTGGAGAGGGACATTGGTGATGGTGGAGAGTGGCATTGGTGATGGTGGAGAGGGGCATTGGTGAGGGTGGCGAGGGGCATTGGTGAGGGTGGAGAGGGGCATTGGTGATGGTGATTGCAATGAGGGGCATTGTGGAAGTGGAGAGGGGCATTTGTGATGGTGGAGGAGAGGGGCATTGGTGATGGTGGTGGTGGCGTAGAGGGGCACTGGTGATTATGGAGAGAGGCATTGGTGATGGTGGTGGCGATGAAGGGCACTGGTGGAGGTGGTGATGCTCTCAGCAACAGCTCAGGATGGAAGCAAGTCGGTGAAGAACTCTGTAGGGTAAGGCAGGTCCTAGTCAACAACGGCTTCTCTAAGGGTTTTGTTGAAGACATCATAAAAAATAAAGGTGAAACGCCATGCAGCATCTGAAGAGTCAACTAACATGACACATGTACCCCCTATTAGACTATTTTACAGGAACTTCTTTTCGACAGCTCATAATACGGAGGAAAGGGTCCTGAAAGATATTGTTGATAGGAACGTTATCCCTACAGACCAAAATCAGAAAATACAATTGACGATTCACTATAAACCCAAAAAAACGGCCAAACTACTCATGAAAAACTCTCCATACACAAAGCAGAACGCATTAAAGGAAACCAACGTCGTCTATGCCTCCAAAAACCCACTTCGGGACTGTAAGCCCCAAAGAACTCAGTATATAGGCAAGACAACAACGTCTCTTTCCAGGCGATTAACAATGCTCAAACAACAGGGCTCCATAAAGGAACATATAATCTCTCACAACCAGACCATCACCAGAGAAATCCTAACAAGCAACACAGAAATCATCGATAGATACAGCGATAGCAGGCGGCTCGACATCTGCGAGGCACTACACATAAAAAAGTCAACACCAGCAATCATCAGCCAATTAATGCACAACTGTATTCTACCCACTTCAAGACTTCGAACCAATAAAGAAGCATCAAGAGGAAGTATGGGCCAATAGGCCCTCTGCAGTTACTTCCATTCTTATGTTTTCATTTCCAATAAATACCCATAGTCTCGAGTTTTGTCTTGTTTTTGTCACAAGTTTGTTCACCTCACCCACAACTGTTGTACCATATCACCTCACCGAAATGCGAGTATAAGTATAGACGGATTTGCGTGTTTACAGGTTACAGTTTTGTGTGTAAGCTAAAGTCTTCGAAAATGTAATAAGTTATTACGAAACGCGTTCAGGCGACGTGTCAGACTAGAAATAAAAAGGAATTTTGGAGAATTAATTTTTCAATTACCATCGACAGTGAAAAGAAACATGAAAAATAGAGAAAATTCGAGTTAGAATTATTAATCTTACCTTTTCGGTCATATTTAACAACATATATATAAATACACACACACACATATATATATGTGTGTGTATATACACATACATATATACACACATACATATACACACACATACATATACACACACATACATATATACACACACATACATATATACACACATACATATATACACACATACATAACTAAAAAATCTGAAAGACGTAACAATAAGAAAAGCCGACAAAACAGCAGCATATGTATTGATTCCTACCCATGAATACATGAACAAAATTAGCGACATCCTAAGTGACGACTCCAAATTTCAACGAATCACGAGGAACCCCGTAGAAGACCTTAAGCGGAAAGTAAACAAAACAATTACAGCAATCAACGCAAAGAAAGGTAGTGTGCATTTCAATAAACTTCAAGGCGACTATGGCTTAGGATATGCCTACGGCAATGTTAAGACGCATAAACCAGGTAACCCACTACGCCCTATAATCAGCCAAATACCAACCCCAACTTATCACCTGGCAAAGAAACTCAATGAACTCCTAACTCCATACACTCCAAGTAAGTTTAGTCTACAATCATCAGCAGATTTCCTAGAATTGATCAAATCTACCCAGCCCGATGGAATCATCGCTTCCCTGGACGTTGAATCCCTTTTTACCAACGTCCCAGTCGACACAACCATAGGAATGATACTGGACAGAGTATACAGAGACGAGAGCACCCCCAAATTAGACATACCTGAGCCACACTTGAAAAGTCTTCTCGAAGCATGTACAAAGGAAGCCCCTTTCATCAGTCCACAAGGAGACATGTATTTACAAATAGACGGAGTAGCAATGGGCTCCCCCTTAGGAGTTTTATTTGCTAATTTTTATATGGGAACCATCGAAGATAGGGTCTTCAGTAGCAGACAAAAACCAACTGTATACTGCCGTTATGTAGATGACATATTCGTAATAGTAAAAGACTCAGATGAACTAATTGACCTAAAAAGACACCTAGAGTCAGTACTCCGATTTACACATGAAAATAGTGAAAATAACAGTCTGCCATTCTTGGATGTACTAATAACAAAAACAGGAACCTCTTTAAGCACCAACGTATATACCAAGCCCACCAACATAGGATTATGCCTGAACGGTAGAAGTGAGTGCCCCCAAAGATACAAAGCCAGTGTTCTCAATTCTTATATTCGTCGAGCGCTTACCCACTGCTCTGAATGGAGCAACGTGAGTAGAGAGTTTGAAAGAGTAACTCAGGTATTGGTGAACAACGGATATAGCAACGCGGAAATAAACGCTGCTATAAGAAGACACTTGGACCGTTGGTATAATTCAAAACCTAGAACAGAAACCACAACACCCCCAATAAAATTATATTACAAATCAACCATGCACAGTGAACATATAAAAGAGGAAAGAATAATGAAAGAAATAATCCGTAAAGGAGTAAAAAGCACTACTCCTAACCAAAACATAAACCTGATAATATTCTACAAAACCAAGAAGACTTCCGAACTCCTTATCAAAAACAGCCCGAAGCCGACGGAGAACCCTCTACAGCAGTCAAGCGTTGTATACATGTACACTTGCCCCACGAAGGATGTAACCTTCAATGTAAGTACATAGGTATGACGTCGACCAAGCTGACGAGGCGTTTGACATGCCATCTTCAATCTGGTGCCCCTAAGAATCACATGAGACAAGCCCATGACATTACTCTAACAAGAGAAATGTTGAACAAGAATACTTGCATAATAGACAAAACCCAAGATTCAAGAAGATTACAAATTCTTGAGGCAATTCACATAAGAATAGAGCGACCTACCATGAACACCCAAATCACGGAACTATTTACTCTACCCACCATGAGAGTAAGGACAAGACAAGAACATATCGATGCCAACACAGAAGACAATGTCCAACATAACAGGCCAATTACACTGGATTAATCTTTGTGTTTAGATAGGAGATGCCTCGTATGGGCCAATAAGCCTTCTGCAGCCCCTATGTTTATCCCTTATGTATCCCCCCATGTTTTCACCTTCATTGTATTATCACCTGACCTAATGCGGGTATAAAATCAACTAGTATTGTAAGATCTGTTCACTTGAGAATGAACCATGGAGGTTCGAAACGTCGTGCAAATTATACAAATAAGTGTAATACACTCTATAGTAAATCACTTCTTTTCTTCACCTTAAAAGTACGAAAATGAGTTTTGGAGAACTCCTATTTCAATTAAGCCCTGATGCTAAGAAAATAGTTAGAGGGATAGAAGCCCTAAACCAGAAAATAATAAATACAGAATATGCGGTCATATTCAATGAAACATACATATATACACATAAACAAACACACACACACACATACATATACACACACATACATACATATATATATATATATATGTATATATATATATATATATATATATATATATATATATATATATATATATATATATATATATACACATACATACATATATATATATATATATATATATATATATATATATATATATATATATATATATATATATGTATATATATATATATATATATATATATATATATATATATATGTATATATATATATATATATGTATATATATATATATATGTATATATATATATATATATATATATATATGTATATATATATATATATATATATATATATATATATGTATATATATATATATATATATATATATATATATATATATGTATATATATATATATATATATATATATATATATATATATATATATATATATATATATATATATATATATATATATATATGTATATATATATATGTATATATATATATATATATATATATATATATATATATATATATATATATATATATATATATATTAGTATAGTATATTAGTATATATATATATATTAGTATATTTTGGTAGCAGTCTTTCCTGTAGACATATATTATTAAATATGACCGAAAAAGTAAGATTAATAATTCTAACACGAATTTTCTCAATCTTTCGTACATTACGCTTCACTGTTGGAGGTAAATCAAAAATCACTTCTCCAAAATTCATTTTTATTTCTAGTCTGACGCGACACGGGCGCGTTTCGTAAAACTTATTACATTTTCAAAGACTTCACAAATACACAACTGATTAGAACTTGCGTTTCCCTGATTTTATATCTACATTTGAGTGAGGTGGGAAGGGTGATGTGGCATTAACACAAGACAGAACACTAGGGGATATTAATAGGGTATTAAAAGTATCAACACAAGACAGAACAGAAACAATGGGTATTGAATAGAGGTGTTTGTAGAAAGCCTATTGGTCCATATTTCTTGATGCTTCTATATTGGAGCGGAGTCTTGAGGTGGGTAGAATATAGTTGTGCAATAATTGGCTGTTGATTGCTGGTGTTGACTTCTTGATGTGTAGTGCCTCGCAAACGTCAAGCCGCCTGCTATCGCTGTATCTATCGATGATTTCTGTGTTGTTTACTAGGATTTCTCTGGCGATGGTTTGGTTATGGGAAGAGATTATATGTTCCTTAATGGAGCCTTGTTGCTTATGCATCGTTAAACGCCTAGAAAGAGATGTTGTTGTCTTGCCTATATACTGGGTTTTTTGGAGCTTACAGTCCCCAAGTGGGCATTTGAAGGCATAGACGACGTTAGTCTCTTTTAAAGCGTTCTGTTTTGTGTCTGGAGAGTTTCTCATGAGTAGGCTGGCCGTTTTTCTGGTTTTATAGTAAATCGTCAGTTGTATCCTCTGATTTTTGTCTGTAGGGATAACGTTTCTATTAACAATATCTTTCAGGACCCTTTCCTCCGTTTTATGAGCTGTGGAAAAGAAGTTCCTGCAAAATAGTCTAATAGGGGGTATAGGTGTTGTGTTAGTTGTCTCTTCGGAGGTTGCATGGCTTTTCACTTTCCTTCTTATGATGTCTTCGATGAAACCATTGGAGAAGCCGTTATTGACTAGGACCTGCCTTACCCTACAGAGTTCTTCGTCGACTTGCTTCCATTCTGAGCTGTGGCTGAGAGCACGGTCGACGTATGCGTTAACAACACTCCTCTTGTACCTGTCAGGGCAGTCGCTGTTGGCATTTAGGCACATTCCTATGTTTGTTTCCTTTGTGTAGACTGCAGTGTGGAAACCTCCGCCCTTTTCCATGACTGTTACATCTAGAAAAGGCAGCTTCCCATCCTTTTCCGTCTCGTAAGTGAAACGCAGCACGGAACTCTGCTCAAATGCCTCCTTCAGCTCCTGCAGATGTCTGACATCAGGTACCTGTGTAAAAATGTCGTCAACATACCTGCAGTATATGGCCGGTTTCAAGTTCATGTCGACTAAGACTTTTTGCTCGATGGTACCCATGTAGAAGTTTGCAAACAGGACACCTAGGGGAGAACCCATGGCGACCCCATCTACTTGCTTATACATGTGCCCATCCGGGCTCAAGAAGGGTGCCTCTTTAGTACAAGCTTGGAGTAGTTTCCTCAGAATACTTTCTGGCATGTCAAGAGGAGTACAGGCTGGATCACGATACACTCTGTCGGCTATCATTCCGATTGTCTCGTCCACAGGTACGTTGGTAAACAGCGATTCTACGTCCAACGAGGTTCTTATCCCTGTGGCCCGTGCGCCCCGCAGTAAGTCCACAAATTCCTTTGGAGACTTCAGGCTGAAGGCGCAAGGAACATAAGGAGTCAGCAGGCCGTTGAGTCGCTTCGCCAATCTGTACGTGGGTGTGGGTATCTGGCTAATGATTGGCCGAAGTGGGTTTCCAGGCTTGTGCGTCTTGACATTTCCATACGCATATCCAGGTTTATATTCCCCAATGATCTTTGGCAGGTGGAGTCCGGATTTCTTGGCGTTCACAGTTTCGATCAGTTTGTTGACCTTTGCTTTTAATTCGGCTGTAGTGTCCTTCGTTACCCTTTGGAACTTAGTTTGGTCAGAGAGTATGATGTTCATTTTCGCCAGATATTCGTCTTTTTTAAGAATGACATATATTGGCGACTTGTCACCTCTCCTGACAACTATCTCCTTGTTCTCACGAAGGCTTTTAGCTGCCGCTTTAAGCTCGGGGGACAGTATGGTGCTTCTGTAGTTGCCTCGATTCTTTCCTCCTTCTGCAATAAGTTCTGCTTGTAAGGTATCTTTGGTAGTGACCTTCTTTTGTGTCTCGAGGTCGAATATGTCGTCCAACAGAATTTCCAACTCTACTTTCCGGGCCATTTCACTCGGTCTGGACATAACATGACAGTTTATGCCCAGATTTAGGAGAGTGACTTGGTCCTCAGTGAGGTTAATTCCTGCAAGGTTCAGGAAGCCATCTCTTGGTCGTGGAATTGCCATAGGTCCTCCATATAATGTTGTTAGTTTCTTGATAGTCCTTGTTTCAGTGCTGAGGTGATGTTGGTCTGTGAGGATGTCGAGGTGTTGTTCAATGCGGGTACGGATACTATGGTCGATGTTGCTATTTCTCCACTCGTTTGTAGCATGAAGTAGTTGCGTTTTGTTGTCTTTGATTTCATTCTCTGCCTTGTATATCTGATCACGAATCAGATCCTGGCGATATTTTATCGTCATATTTTACATATGTCGTACCTAATAGCCAGAACTCACTTCTCAGCCTACTATGCAAGGTCCGATTTGCCAAATAAGGCAAGTTTTCATGAATTAATTTTTTTTCGACTACCTAACCTATCCTAACCTAACTTTTTCGGCTACCTAACCTAACCTAACCTATTAAGATAGGTTAGGTTAGGTAGGGTTGGTTAGGTTCGGTCATATATCTACGTTAATTTTAACTCCAATAAAAAGAAATTGACTTCCTACATAATGAAATGGGCAGCTTTATCATTTCATTCGAAAAAAATAGAGAAAATATATTAATTCATGAAAACTTGGCTTATTGGGCAAATTGGGCCTTGCATAGAAGGCTGAGAAGTGAGTTCTGGCTACTAGGTACGACATTATATATATATATATATATATATATATATATATATATATATATATATATATATATATATATATATATATATATATATATATATATATATATATATATATATATTTTGTCACGTGGGGGATGGTGGGCTGGGGTTCTGCTAGCACTCAGCTGATAGGGGCTCAAAAGGCCAAATACTCAGCCCCTCCGACTCCCGGGATTCACCGGAGTCTCCTCGGTCACACAGGAGAGGACCAACAATGCCCACCTCCGCATTTCTTTGCTTCCACCACAAAAGGGGTGCCACTGATTCACCCTGGAAGCCCTTTAGTCAAACACGGGGAAACTGCTGTTAACAGTTCCGGCCTAGACCCATGGGGGAGTGAAGGAAGACTCAGGCTTACCTTACAACCATAACCTCCCTGAGTCTTGCCTGCCAGACAAAAAAGGTTGCAGGAACTCCTTTCCCGCCTGTCTTCTCTATCTTATTCTTAGCAAGATCGCCAGCTGGGTTATTATATCTGCACCCCAGCAATGCAGTTCAGTGGGTGTATTATATATATTGTTTGTAGCCAGAAGCTTGCTACTCCCATAGATCTGCTACTAGACTGTTGGCCCAGGGTACTCTCCCAGGAAGGTCTGTGTGGCTTTACCTCTCTATAGCCACTACGTCAATAGTTGCCACCATTCAGACCCAGATACTGATCGGATGGCTAAGGGTACACTTTTATGTAAGTCCGTGCTGTCTTTACCACTCTCCAGGCAATAAGAACTGCTATAGAGAACGTAGTGTTCCCTAGGTGGTACTATGATAACCTTCGTGTATGCTCATAGAGAAATATCGTAAATGGAGGCACACTTAAACACAGTGATAAAATGTGCGAATTTACTGATGCAAATTACATGAACAAACACAATCACAAGTAATACATGAATATGGAAATATGGATACTAAGTCTGGAGATCGTCAGCCTCTTCTTCCACGACCTCCAACACTCCTTCAACTGGGCAGAAAGACAGGAGTCCCACACTCTCACAGGAGGGCCTCTTCACCACATCGGCGCCTCTTCTTCACTGTCCTGCCATCCATACACACTGTCCCCTCTGACAGTCCTGGACACAAGCTGCCTTGCAGCCTAGTATACTACTAAAGTATTAAAGTCCTGCTGCCACATACATAAGTAACTATTGTGGCCTATCTAGCCTACTCACACAAGGGGTAATGGGAGGGAAAATGATCTACCTTACATTCCTGGCTCAGGACGCCTGTCCCTCGATGGTGTGAGGTTCCCACTCTTCCTTGGGTCGATCTTTGACGATCCAAGACGTTCCACAGGTCCTCAGGTGTCGTGGAGCCTTCGCGTCGTCGCCGTTCCAATCCCTGAGATTCAGCTGCCCCAATCCTGGTTCATCGATGGGCGCTGAGCTAATCACTATTTTTCCCACACTCGCCCCTTCCTCAAGGCGTTGCTCCTTGTCCTAGGCACGGTGTCGTCCTTCCAAGACCCTCAGTGGATGTGACCCAGTCACAGCTAGTCTTGCCCGCCACACCTTTTCTGACCCTCAACGTCCAGCGTCGCCGCCCTACGTCGTCGCCGAATATTTTCCAAGTTTGGCCCTCTTTCGCTCAATAAACTTGGTTCCTTTTGCTTCCCAGAAGCGCGGGGTCTCCAATATATCCGATGGGCTGCAATAGCCAGCACTAATCCACCAAGAAAGGCTTGTAGAGCCTCTAATCCTGGAGAGCAGACCGAGGTGCGTCCTGTCGCTTCCAAGGGCGGGTCACTTCTGACGTTGGCGCCGCCCGGGGCACTCGGTGACGTCATGGCGGGCCCTGATTTGTCGCCCGCGACCTAAGTCTGCCAATCCGCGATTGGCTAGTGTCCCTTCCAAAAGGTCATATCTGCATTAGGGGATACTCTTTCATTTTATACCATGGCGCCAATTTCCCTTTATTTACAACTTATAATGTAACTTCCTGCCCTTTACTGGCAGCCGGTCTGGTCGCCACATATATCATTAGACTCCCTGAACCTCAGAGAATCAGTAGGGAGAGCTGATATGACTCTCTAAGCCGGCAAACGAAAGAAATAGGAGAGGGCACCGTAACAATATATACATATATATATATATATATATATATATATATATATATATATATATATATACATATATATATATATATATACATATGTATATATACATATATACATATGTATATATATACATATGTATATATATACATATGTATATATATACATATGTATATTTTATTAAATATGACCGAAAAAGTAAGATTAATAATTCTAACACGAATTTTCTCAATCTTTCGTACATTATGCTTCACTGTTGGAGGTAAATCAAAAATCACTTCTCCAAAATTCATTTTTATTTCTAGTCTGACGCGACACGGGCGCGTTTCGTAAAACTTATTACATTTTCAAAGACTTCACAAATACACAACTGATTAGAACTTGCGTTTCCCTGATTTTATATCTACATTTGAGTGAGGTGGGAAGGGTGATGTGGCATTACATTTGAGTAAGGTGGGAAGGATGATGTGGCATTAGAGGATATTAATAGGGTATTAAAAGTATCAACACAAGACAGAACACGAAACAATGGATATTGAATAGAAGTGTTTGTAGAAAGCCTATTGGTCCATATTTCTTGATGCTTCTATATTGGAGCGGAGTCTTGAGGTGGGTAGAATATAGTTGTGCAATAATTGGCTGTTGATTGCTGGTGTTGACTTCTTGATGTGTAGTGCCTCGCAAACGTCGAGCCGCCTGCTATCGCTGTATCTATCGATGATTTCTGTGTTGTTTACTAGGATTTCTCTGGCGATGGTTTGGTTATGGGAAGAGATTATATGTTCCTTAATGGAGCCCTGTTGTTTATGCATCGTTAAACGCCTAGAAAGAGATGTTGTTGTCTTGCCTATATACTGGGTTTTTTGGAGCTTACAGTCCCCAAGTGGGCATTTGAAGGCATAGACGACGTTAGTCTCTTTTAAAGCGTTCTGTTTCGTGTCTGGAGAGTTTCTCATGAGTAGGCTGGCCGTTTTTCTGGTTTTATAGTAAATCGTCAGTTGTATCCTCTGATTTTTGTCTGTAGGGATAACGTTTCTATTAACAATATCTTTCAGGACCCTTTCCTCTGTTTTATGAGCTGTGGAAAAGAAGTTCCTGTAAAATAGTCTAATAGGGGGTATAGGTGTTGTGTTAGTTGTCTCTTCGGAGGTTGCATGGCTTTTCACTTTCCTTCTTATGATGTCTTCGATGAAACCATTGGAGAAGCCGTTATTGACTAGAACCTGCCTTACCCTACAGAGTTCTTCGTCGACTTGCTTCCATTCTGAGCTGTGGCTGAGAGCACGGTCGACGTATGCGTTAACAACACTCCTCTTGTACCTGTCAGGGCAGTCGCTGTTGGCATTTAGGCACATTCCTATGTTTGTTTCCTTTGTGTAGACTGCAGTGTGGAAACCTCCGCCCTTTTCCATGACTGTTACATCTAGAAAAGGCAGCTTCCCATCCTTTTCCGTCTCGTAAGTGAAACGCAGCACGGAACTCTGCTCAAATGCCTCCTTCAGCTCCTGCAGATGTCTGACATCAGGTACCTGTGTAAAAATGTCGTCAACATACCTGCAGTATATGGCCGGTTTCAAGTTCATGTCGACTAAGACTTTTTGCTCGATGGTACCCATGTAGAAGTTTGCAAACAGGACACCTAGGGGAGAACCCATAGCGACCCCATCTACTTGCTTATACATGTGCCCATCCGGGCTCAAGAAGGGTGCCTCTTTAGTACAAGCTTGGAGTAGTTTCCTCAGAATACTTTCTGGCATGTCAAGAGGAGTACAGGCTGGATCACGATACACTCTGTCGGCTATCATTCCGATTGTCTCGTCCACAGGTACGTTGGTAAACAGCGATTCTACGTCCAACGAGGCTCTTATCCCTGTGGCCCGTGCGCCCCGCAGTAAGTCCACAAATTCCTTTGGAGACTTCAGGCTGAAGGCGCAAGGAACATAAGGAGTCAGCAGGCCGTTGAGTCGCTTCGCCAATCTGTACGTGGGTGTGGGTATCTGGCTAATGATTGGCCGAAGTGGGTTTCCAGGCTTGTGCGTCTTGACATTTCCATACGCATATCCAGGTTTATATTCCCCAATGATCTTTGGCAGGTGGAGTCCGGATTTCTTGGCGTTCACAGTTTCGATCAGTTTGTTGACCTTTGCTTTTAATTCGGCTGTAGTGTCCTTCGTTACCCTTTGGAACTTAGTTTGGTCAGAGAGTATGATGTTCATTTTCGCCAGATATTCGTCTTTTTTAAGAATGACATATATTGGCGACTTGTCACCTCTCCTGACAACTATCTCCTTGTTCTCACGAAGGCTTTTAGCTGCCGCTCTAAGCTCGGGGGACAGTATGGTGCTTCTGTAGTTGCCTCGATTCTTTCCTCCTTCTGCAATAAGTTCTGCTTGTAAGGTATCTTTGGTAGTGACCTTCTTTTGTGTCTCGAGGTCGAATATGTCGTCCAACAGAATTTCCAACTCCACTTTCCGGGCCATTTCACTCGGTCTGGACATAACATGACAGTTTATGCCCAGATTTAGGAGAGTGACTTGGTCCTCAGTGAGGATAATTCCTGCAAGGTTCAGGAAGCCATCTCTTGGTCGTGGAATTGCCATAGGTCCTCCATATAATGTTGTTAGTTTCTTGATAATCCTTGTTTCAGTGCTGAGGTGATGTTGGTCTGTGAGGATGTCGAGGTGTTGTTCAATGCGGGTACGGATACTATGGTCGATGTTGCTATTTCTCCACTCGTTTGTAGCATGAAGTAGTTGCGTTTTTTTGTCTTTGATTTCATTCTCTGCCTTGTATATCTGATCACGAATCAGATCCTGGCGATATTTTATCGTGAAGGCTTGATTCCTTGCTGCTGGGTCGTGTACTTTAACATTAGTATATTTTGGTAGCAGTCTTTCCTGTAGACATATTTTATTAAATATGACCGAAAAAGTAAGATTAATAATTCTAACACGAATTTTCTCAATCTTTCGTACATTATGCTTCACTGTTGGAGGTAAATAAAAAATCACTTCTCCAAAATTCATTTTTATTTCTAGTCTGACGCGACACGGGCGCGTTTCGTAAAACTTATTACGTTTTACGAAACGTAATAAGTCTTTACGTTAATTATTATTACGTAAATGACTGTTACATCTAGAAAGGGCAGCTTCCCATCCTTTTCCATCTCGTAAGTGAAACGCAGCACGGAACTCTGCTCAAATGCCTCCTTCAGCTCCTGCAGATGTCTGACATCAGGTACCTGTGTAAAAATGTCGTCAACATACCTGCAGTATATGGCCGGTTTCAAGTTCATGTCGACTAAGACTTTTTGCTCGATGGTACCCATGTAGAAATTTGCAAACAGGACACCTAGGGGAGAACCCATGGCGACCCCATCTACTTGCTTATACATGTGCCCATCCGGGCTCAAGAAGGGTGCCTCTTTAGTACAAGCTTGGAGTAGTTTCCTCAGAATATTTTCTGGTATGTTCTCGATGGAAAAGGATGGGAAGCTGCCCTTTCTAGATGTAACAGTCATGGAAAAGAGCGGAGATTTCCACACTGCAGTCTACACTAAGGAAACGAACATAGGAATGTGCCTAAATGCCAACAGCGACTGCCCAGACAGGTACAAGAGGAGTGTTGTTAACGCATATGTCGACCGTGCTCTCAGCCACAGCTCAGAATGGAAGCAAGTCGACGAAGAACTCTGTAGGGTAAGGCAGGTCCTAGTCAACAACGGCTTCTCCAATGGTTTCGTCGAAGACATCATAAGAAGGAAAGTGAAACGCCATGCAACCTCTGAAGAGACAAATAACACAACACCTATACCCCCTATTAGACTATTTTACAGGAACTTCTTTTCCACAGCTCATAAAACGGAGGAAAGGGTCCTGAAAGATATTGTTAATAGAAACGTTATCCCTACAGACAAAAATCAGAGGATACAACTGACTATTTACTATAAAACCAGAAAAACGGCCAGCCTACTCATGAGAAACTCTCCAGACACAAAACAGAACGCTTTAAAAGAGACAAACGTCGTCTATGCCTTCAAATGCCCTCTTGGGGACCGTAAGCTCCAAAAACACCAGTATATAGGCAAGACAACAACATCTCTTTCTAGGCGTTTAACGATGCATAAGCAACAGGGCTCCATTAAGGAACATATAATCTCTTCCCACAACCAAACCATCACCAGAGAAATCCTAGTAAACAACACAGAAATCATCGATAGATACAGCGATAGCAGGCGGCTTGATGTTTGCGAGGCACTACACATCAAGAAGTCAACACCAGCAATCAACAGCCAATTAATACACAGCTATATTCTACCCACCTCAAGACTCCGCTCCAATATAGAAGCATCAAGAAATATGGACCAATAGGCTTTCTACAAACACTTCTATTCAATACCCATTGTTTCGTGTTCTGTCTTGTGTTGATGAAATTAATACCCTATTAATGCCACCTCTTGTTCTGTCTTGTGTTGATGAAATTAATACCCTATTAATGCCACCTCACCCCATCCACCTCACTCAAATGTAGATATAAAATCGGAGATGCGTAAGTTCTATTCAGTTGTGTATTTGTAAACTAAAAGTCTTTGAAAATGTAATAAGTTTTAAGAAACGCGCTCGTGTCGCATCAGACTAGAAATAAAAATGATTTTTGGAGAATTGATTTTTGATTTACCTCCAACAGTGAAAAGAAATGTAAGAAAGATTGAGAAAATTCGTGTTAGAATTATTAATCTTACTTTTTCGGTCATATTTAATAATATATGTCTACAGGAAAGACTGCTACCAAAATATACTATGTATATATATATATATATATATATATATATATATATATATATATATATATATATATATATATATATATATATATATATATATATATATATACATATGTATATATATATATATATGTATATATATATATATATATATATATATATATATATATATATATATATATATATATATATATATATATATATATATATATATATATATATATATATATATATATAGTTGATTTTATACCCGCATTAGGTCAGGTGATAGTACAATGAAGGTGAAAACATGGGGGGATACATAAGGGATAAACATAGGGGCTGCAGAAGGCTTATTGGCCCATACGAGGCATCTCCTATCTAAACACAAAGATTAATCCAGTGTAATTGGCCTGTTATGTTGGACATTGTCTTCTGTGTTGGCATCGATATGTTCTTGTCTTGTCCTTACTCTCATGGTGGGTAGAGTAAATAGTTCCGTGATTTGGGTGTTCATGGTAGGTCGCTCTATTCTTATGTGAATTGCCTCAAGAATTTGTAATCTTCTTGAATCTTGGGTTTTGTCTATTATATATTATATTATATATTATATAATAGACAAAACCCAAGATTCAAGAAGATTACAAATTCTTGAGGCAATTCACATAAGAATAGAGCGACCTACCATGAACACCCAAATCACGGAACTATTTACTCTACCCACCATGAGAGTAAGGACAAGACAAGAACATATCGATGCCAACACAGAAGACAATGTCCAACATAACAGGCCAATTACACTGGATTAATCTTTGTGTTTAGATAGGAGATGCCTCGTATGGGCCAATAAGCCTTCTGCAGCCCCTATGTTTATATATATATATATATATATATATATATATATATATATATATATATATATATATATATATATATATATATATATATATATATATATATATATGTATATATATATATTGTTACGGAGCCCTCTCCTATTTCTTTCGTTTGCCGGCTTAAAGAGTCATATCAGCTCTCCCTACTGATTCTCTGAGGTTCAGGGAGTCTAATGATATATGTGGCGACCAGACCGGCTGCCAGTAAAGGGAAGGAAGTTACATTATAAGTTGTAAATAAAGGGAAATTGGCGCCATGGTATAAAATGAAAAAGTGTCCCCTAATGCAGATATGACCATTTGGAAGGGACACTAGCCGATCGCGGATTGGCCGACTTAGGTCGCGGGCGACAAATCAGGGCCCGCCATGACGTCACCGAGTGCCCTGGGCGGCGCCAACGTCGGAAGTGACCCGCCCGTGGAAGCGACAGGACGCACCTCGGTCTGCTCTCCAGGATTAGAGGCTCTACAAGCCTTTCTTGGTGGATTAGTGCTGGCTATTGCAGCCCATCGGATATACTGGAGACCCCGCTCTTCTGGGAAGCAAAAGGAACCAAGTTTATTGAGCGAAAGAGGGCCAAACTTGGGAAATATTCGGCGACGACGTAGGGCGGCGACGCTGGACGTTGAGGGTCAGAAAAGGTGTGGCGGGCAAGCCTAGCTATGACCGGGTCACATCCACTGAGGGTCTTTGAAGGACGACACCGTGCCTAGGACAAGGAGCAACGCCTTGTGGAAGGGGCGAGTGTGGGAAAAATAGTGATTAGCTCAGCGCCCATCGATGAACCAGGATTGGGGCAGCTGAATCTCAGGGATTGGAACGGCGACGACGCGAAGGCTCCACGACACCTGAGGACCTGTGGAACGTCCTGGATCGTCAAGGATCGACCCAAGGAAGCGTGGGAACCTCACACCATCGAGGGACAGGCGTCGTGAGCCAGGAATGTAAGGTAGATCATTTTCCCTCCCATTACCCCTTGTGTGAGTAGGCTAGATAGGCCACAATAGTTACTTATGTATGTGGCAGCAGGACTTTAATGCTTTAGTAGTATACTAGGCTGCAAGGCAGCTTGTGTCCAGGACTGTCAGAGGGGACAGTGTGTATGACAAGTGTTGCCAGGGTACTAATACAGTGTGGCCAGTGAATTCAGTAGTACTGTTACTCAACCGGCTAAGGGACTGAAACGGTGAAATTAGTGCCTACTAACTTGTCTGTGCTGTCGTGTATGCTCAATGATATAGAGATGGAGGAGGACAAAGTAAAGAACTTTATTGACACAAGGGACGAGAGAATTTTGGAAGAGTGTGCCAAGGCCCAGCTCCAACAAGTGGCAAACCACTTTGGGATCAGGTTGAGGACGACTAAGGTAGCGGAGCGAAGGATAGAGATCATGGCACAGCTCACAGCTCGAGAGGAGGCGACGGGAGAGGGGCCATCTCAAGAGGAGCCGTCCCGAGGAGAGCCGTCGCAAGGTGAACCGTCCCGACTAGAGCCACCCCAAGCGCCTACCAGTGTGGAGAGAAATCTCAGTGAACATGGGAGCAGTGGAAGGTCCAGCTGTAGTAAAAGGACCCTGCAACTGGAAATAATGAAGTTGCAACTGGAAGCCCAGCTGCGACGAGAGGAGAGAGAAGCGCAAATGCAGCGAGAGGAACGTGCGGCTGAGCTGCAGCGAGAGGCACGGCTTCAGCGAGAGGAGCGTGAGCGAGAAGCACGGCTGCAGCGAGAGGAGCGTGAGAGAGAAGCTCGGCTGCAGCGGGAAGAAGGAGAGAGACAACTGCGACTGGAGGAGATAAAGGCAAAGAAAGAAGTCGAATTGCGTCACGTTGAGCGTGGTCTGCCCTCACTACCTGCACGGCGAGATGACCTCAAGGTAAGGGAACGTGACTTACCTACGTTCGAACCACAAGAAGCTGAGGCGTTCTTCGAACACTTTGAACGGATAGCAACTCTGAAGGAGTGGCCAGAAGATGATTGGGCTGCTCTGGTCCAGGGCAGGTTGACTGGTGAGGCCCGGGAAGCCTATAACATGCTGGACCTAGAGGAGTGTACTAGTTACGACGCGATTAAGAATGCGGTGCTCCACTCATTCCGGCTGACTCCGGAGATTTACCGGAAGCGGTTCAGAGAGTATACAAGAGCGTCGGGAAAGACTTACGCCGAGACCGCCAGGGATATGGAACGGAAATTCCTACGATGGTTGAAGGCGGAGGAAGCGGAGTCGGTGGATGATATCAAACGACTGATAGTGATGGAGAAGTTTATGTCAGTGCTCCATCCTGAGTTGCGAGTAAGGTTGAGAGAAGCAGGTATTAAGGACCTGAAGGCTGCAGCAGACCGAGCCGACATGCTGGAGGAGGCACTACACCTCAGGAGGGAGGGGCCGCCCAGACACTCGCCTTACCCCAGGTCGGGAGGGAACTTTAGGAGTTCAGGAGGAGCGAGGACGGGTGGGGACTCTCCCAAGAGTAGTGTGCCCGATGAAGTAACCCAGTTCAAGAGCTCAAGAGACCCGGGAAGGAAGCCCCAAGCTGTGAGCAGTGGACCTAACTCGGGAGCAAGTGCTGCAGTCCCGGACACGACGACAGGGAGTCCAAGGAGGACCCAGGGAACGTCTGCAAGTGGTACCGCCAGAGGGACTGGCGAGTGGCCGCCCAGGGAAGGTGGCCGATGCTACAACTGTGGTGTGAGAGGACATTATGCCCGCGAGTGTGAGGAGCGCCAAAGGAGTATAGGACTAATGTTGGAAGAGGAGAGAGTGTTTGTTCACACCCCATATTATAGTGGACCCAACGTGAATGGTTGGGAAATGAAGTTGGGTGAACATCCCTTCGTTTTCGGGGCCAACGTGAAGTTTAGAAAGTCAGATCCAGTGGAGGTTGCCGTTCTTCGAGATACGGGTGCTGACATAAGTATGGTAACCAGGAGTATTTTCCCCAAGGAATTTAATGATTCACCTGTGGGAGTGGTGAGGATACGCAGTGTGGGGGAGGAATACAGGTTGCCACTTCACGAAATACAGCTGATTGCCGACTGCGGAGTCGAGCAAGCTATAGTAGCTGTAGCCCCTAAGTTACCCCTAGAGCATGTACAAATGGTGCTGGGTAATGACCTCGGAGGAGGCAGGATACAACCCGATTGGGCCAGGAGTGCCTATGTTGCAAGCAGCGGTACAACCCTGCCAGGTGAGGTATCGGTCGTTCCAGATGGTAGTGAGGAAGCCGACTTCGCCCGGGGAAACGTCGCCAGAGACGACGACAACGAGGGCGAGAGTGCAGAGAGGTCGTCGGTGGTCGTGGAAAACCCCGACGAGGACCTCCGACTAAGCCTGATGATGCGTGTGGAGGAGTGGCGAGGAGCAGCTGTACAAACGCCTGGGGCGGTGAAGAGGCTGCAGACCGCACTCCCTCCACACAGAAACGTTAATAAAGTAAGCTCAGTGGATGAGCGAACGCCAGTGAGGGGCAGAGTGGAGGAGCCACGACGCAGTGCACCCTATGCCAGCCAGATGAATAGTTGGAGGTGCAAGATGAACCACCGTGGTGAGGTGAGCCACAGGGAGGTGGATGAGCCCAACGACGAACCGAAGAAGACGTCTGCAGGGAGAAGAATCTCATGGAGGAGTGAAGATGTTCGTCGGGAACGAAGGAGCGAATGGTACAGGAAAGGCAATACGAAGAAAGCAGGGAATAGGTACACCCAGGGTAGGCGCCTGCCTAACCAGAGGGGCATTGGGCCATCGCAAAAGCCTAGTGTGGAAGAGAGGAGGCTGCTGGATGGAGTACAGGTTACAAGTGCCACTGTGAGGAGACAACGCACCTATGGGAGAAGAGGAACCGAGAAGAGAGAAGATTGGCGAAGAGGAGCTCATGAGAGGAAACATGGAGTACCTGTAGGACGCAGTGGAAGTGCAAGACTATCTCGGAGTGCACGACGCGGTGGACGCGCTGCATGCACTGAATCTTACAGTGGTAACGAACCGTGGGAGTACACTCGTGGCCACGGAGAGAGGATTTCTTATAGGTGTTCAGGGAACACCCATCACACCCGTTCCTATGCGAGGTGGAGATATAATGAGGCAAGTGACTGGCAAGGTGGTACGAGCCACGTCGCCAACTGGAGGAGTGACACTTCAGGAACGGATGGAGCAAGAGTATAGGTTGCCCTCTTGAGTGCCGCTCTTCCGATATGACTCTTATTTTAAGGGGAGGGGTATGTTACGGTGCCCTCTCCTATTTCTTTCGTTTGCCGGCTTAAAGAGTCATATCAGCTCTCCCTACTGATTCTCTGAGGATCAGGGAGTCTAATGATATATGTGGCGACCAGACCGGCTGCCAGTAAAGGGAAGGAAGTTACATTATAAGTTGTAAATAAAGGGAAATTGGCGCCATGTTATAAAATGAAAGAGTATCCCCTAATGCAGATATGACCTTTTGGAAGGGACACTAGCCGATCGCGGATTGGCCGACTTAGGTCGCGGGCGACAAATCAGGGCCCGCCATGACGTCACCGAGTGCCCCGGGCGGCGCCAACGTCAGAAGTGACCCGCCCTTGGAAGCGACAGGACGCACCTCGGTCTGCTCTCCAGGATTAGAGGCTCTACAAGCCTTTCTTGGTGGATTAGTGTTGGCTATTGCAGCCCATCGGATATATTGGAGACCCCGCGCTTCTGGGAAGCAAAAGGAACCAAGTTTATTGAGCGAAAGAGGGCCAAACTTGGAAAATATTCGGCGACGACGTAGGGCGGCGACGCTGGACGTTGAGGATCAGAAAAGGTGTGGCGGGCAAGCCTAGCTGTGAACGGGTCACATCCACTGAGGGTCTTGGAAGGACGACACCGTGCTTAGGACAAGGAGCAACACCTTGTGGAAGGGGCGAGTGTGGGAAAAATAGTGATTAGCTCAGCGCCCATCGATGAACCAGGATTGGGGCAGCTGAATCTCAGGGATTGGAACGGCGACGACGCGAAGGTTCCACGACACCTGAGGACCTGTGGAACGTCCTGGATCGTCAAGGATCGACCCAAGGAAGCGTGGGAACCTCACACCATCGAGGGACAGGCGTCGTGAGCCAGGAATGTAAGGTAGATCATTTTCTCTCCCATTACCCCTTGTGTGAGTAGGCTAGATAGGCCACAATAGTTACTTATGTATGTGGCAGCAGGACTTTAATGCTTTAGTAGTATACTAGGCTGCAAGGCAGCTTGTGTCCAGGACTGTCAGAGGGGACAGTGTGTATGGATGGCAGGACAGTGAAGAAGAGGCGCCGATGTGGTGAAGAGGCCCTCCTGTGAGAGTGTGGGACTCCTGTCTTTCTGCCCAGTTGAAGGAGTGTTGGAGGTCGTGGAAGAAGAGGCTGACGATCTCCAGACTTAGTATCCATATTTCCATATTCATGTATTACTTGTGATTGTGTGTGTTCATGTAATTTGCATCAGTAAATTCGCACATTTTATCACTGTGTTTAAGTGTGCCTCCATTTACGATATTTCTCTATGAGCATACACGAAGGTTATCATAGTACCACCTAGGGAACACTACGTTCTCTATAGCAGTTCTTATTGCCTGGAGAGTGGTAAAGACAGCACGGACTTACATAAAAGTGTACCCTTAGCCATCCGATCAGTATCTGGGCCTGAATGGTGGCAACTATTGACGTAGTGGCTATAGAGAGGTAAAGCCACACAGACCTTCCTGGGAGAGTACCCTGGGCCAACAGTCTAGTAGCAGATCTATGGGAGTAGCAAGCTTCTGGCTACAAACAATATATATAATACACCCACTGAACTGCATTGCTGGGGTGCAGATATAATAACCCAGCTGGCGACCTTGCTAAGAAGAAGATAGAGAAGACAGGCGGGAAAGGAGTTCCTGCAACCTTTTTTGTTTGGCAGGCAAGACTCAGGGAGGTTATGGTTGTAAGGTAAGCCTGAGTCTTCCTTCACTCCCCCACGGGTCTAGGCCGGAACTGTTAACAGCAGTTTCCCCGTGTTTGACTGAAGGGCTTCCAGGGTGAATCAGTGGCACCCCTTTTGTGGTGGAAGCAAAGAAATGCGGAGGTGGGCATTGTTGGTCCTCTTCTGTGTGACCGAGGAGACTCCGGTGAATCCCGGGAGTCGGAGGGGCTGAGTATTCGGCCTTTTGAGCCCCTAGCAGCTGAGTGCTAGCAGAGCCCCGGCCCACCATCCCCCACGTGACATTATATATATATATATATATATATATATATATATATATATATATATATATATATATATATATATATATATATATATATATATATATATGTCGTACCTAGTAGCCAGAATGCACTTCTCAGCCTACTATGCAAGGCCCGATTTGCCTAATAAGCCAAGTTTTCATGAATTAATATATTTTCTAATTTTTTTTTTCTTATGAAATGATAAAGCTACCCATTTCATGATGTATGAGGTCAATTTGTTTTTATTGGAGTTAAATTTAACGTAGATATACGACCGAACCTAACCAACCCTACCTAACCTAACCTAACCTATCTTTATAGGTTAGGTTTGGTTAGCTAGCCGAAAAAGTTAGGTTAGGTTAGGTTAGGTAGGTTAGGTCGTCGAAAAACAATTCATGAAAACTTGGCTTATTAGGCAAATATGTGACTGAAAACTCGACTGGGGTGTGAGTTTTCAGTCGCATATAGTCCTGGGGACCATTCAGGCTTGTTTGCATTTGTGTTCCTCACGTGTGCCCCAAAGAATGAGGTGATTTGATAAAATGCTATGCCCAAGATTACCATCCGAGTGCCGGTGGGGGAGTGGTTCATATAGCTTCGGCTATCACTTCCTTTTGTCCGGTCGTGATGGTCAAGCGGATTAAGGCGTCCCTGTACATACCAGTTGCGTTGCTCCTGGCAGTATGGGTTCGAGTCACTTCTGGGGTGTGAGTTTTCAGTCGCATATAGTCCTGGGGACCATTCAGGCTTGTTTGCATTTGTGTTCCTCACGTGTGCCCCAAAGAATGAGGTGATTTGATAAAATGCTATGCCCAAGATTACCATCCGAGTGCCGGCGGGGGAGTGGTTCATATAGCTTCGGCTATCACTTCCTTTTGTCCGGTCGTGATGGTCAAGCGGATTAAGGCGTCCCTGTACATACCAGTTGCGTTGCTCCTGGCAGTATGGGTTCGAGTCACTTCTGGGGTGTGAGTTTTCAGTCATATATACATATATATATATATATATATGTCGTACCTAGTAGCCAGAACTCACTTCTCAGCCTACTATGCAAGGCCCGATTTGCCTAATAAGCCAAGTTTTCATGAACTAATAGTTTTTCGACTACCTAACCTACCTAACCTAACCTAACTTTTTCGGCTACCTAACCTAACCTAACCTATAAAGATAGGTTAGGTTAGATTAGGTAGGGTTGGTTAGGTTCGGTCATATATCTACGTTAATTTTAACTCCAATAAAAAAAATTGACCTCATACATAATGAAATGGGTAGCTTTATCATTTCATAAGAAAAAAATTAGAGAAAATATATTAATTCAGGAAAACTTGGCTTATTAGGCAAATCGGGCCTTGCATATTAGGCTGAGAAGTGCGTTCTGGCTACTAGGTACGACATATACATATATACATATACACATATTATATATATATATATATAATATATATATATATATATATATATATATATATATATATATATATATATATATGATGTACATAGTAGCCAGAACGTCGTACTAGGCCTAGTATGCAAGGCCCGATTTGCCTAATAAGCCAAGTTTTCCTGAATTAATATATTTTCTCTATTTTTTTTCTTATGAAATGATATAGCTACATATTTCATTATGTATGAGGTCAATTTTTATATTGGAGTTAAAATTAACGTAGATATATGACTGTAGCTAACCCACCCTACTTAACCTAACCTAACCTATCTTTATAGGTTATGTTATGTTAGGTAGCCGAAAAAGTTAGGTTAGGTTTCAAGTTCATGTCGACTAAGACCTTTTGTTCGATGGTACCCTTGTAGAAGTTTGCAAACAGGATACCTAGGGGAGAACCCATGGCGATCCCATCTACTTGCTTATACATGGGCCCATCTGGGCTCAAGAAGGGTGCCTCTTCAGTACAAGCTTGGAGTAGTTTCCTTAGAATGTTTTCTGGTATGTCAAGAGGAGTACAGTCCGGATCACGATACACTCTGTCCGCTATCACCCCAATTGTTTCATCCACAGGTACGTTGGTAAACAGTGATTCTACATCCAACGAGGCTCTTATCCCTGTGGCCCGTGTTCCCCGCAGTAAGTCAACAAATTCCTTTGGAGACTTCAGGCTGAAGGCGCAAGGGACATAAGGAGTCAGCAAGCCGTTGAGTTGCTTCGCCAGTCTGTACGTAAGTGTGGGTATCTGGTTAATGAATGGCCAAAGTGGGTTTCCAGGCTTGTGTGTCTTGACATTTCCATACTGTATCCAGGTTTGTATTCCCCAATAATCTTTGGCAGGTGGAGTCCGGATTTCTTGGCGTTCACAGTTTCGATCTATTCGTTGACCTTTGCTTTCAATTCGGATGTAGTGTTCTTCGTTACCCTTTGGAATTTAGTTTGGTCATAGAGTATGAGGTTCATTTTCGCCAAATATTCGTCATTTTTAAGAATGACGTATATTGGCGACTAGTCACCTCTCCTGGCGACTATCTCCTTGTTCTCACGAAGGCTCTTAGCTGCCGCTTTGAGCTTGGGGGACAGTATGGTGCTTCTGTAGTTGCCTCGATTCTTTCCTCCTTCTGCGATAAGTTCTGATTGTAAGGTGTCTTTGATGGTGACCTTCTTTTGTGTCTCGAGGTCGAATATGTCGTCCAACAGGATTTCCAACTCCACTTTCCGGGCCATCTCACTTGGTCTGGACATACCGTGACAGTTTACACCCAGATTTAGGAGAGTGACTTGGTCCTCAGTGAGGTTGATTCCTGCAAGGTTCAGGAAGCCGTCTCTCGGTCGTGGATTTGCCATAGGTCTTCCATATAACATAAAAACATAAGAACATAAGAACAAAGGCAACTGCAGAAGGCCTATTGGCCCATACGAGGCAGCTCCTATTTATAACCACCCAATCCCACTCATATACTTGTCCAACCCGCGCTTGAAACAATCGAGGGACTCCACCTCCAACACGTTACGCGGTAATTGGTTCCACAAATCAACAACCCTGTTACTGAATCAGTATTTGCCCAAGTCTTTCCTAAATCTAAACTTATCCAATTTATACCCATTGTTTCGTGTTCTGTCTTGTGTTGATACTTTTAATACCCTATTAATATTCCCTTTGTTATGTCCATGCACCCACTTGTAAGTAAGTAAGTAATTATCAAAAGAAGGCACCAAACCGGGAAGGCTATGTAGCACCATCAAATATGCAAAATAATCAGAGGGCGCTAAATATCACCAAGGATGCCAATACGAGAACAAAAACGCATAAGGCGAACGATATCAAAAGTATCCGAGTCACCAAGAATTCTATCGAGGGACAGGTGACCGCGAGGGGCGATCGGAAAGCAAGACACACGCTCGTCCTGGAAGTCAGGACATTCAAGAAGGACATGCACGACCGTAAGAGGGACAATGCAACTAGGACAATAAGGAGCAGGGTGGTGCTCCATCAAGTGACCATGGGTTAAGCGAGTATGGCCAATACGCAACCTCGCCAGAGCTGTTTCCCACCGACGGTTACGGTGGAAGGAGGACTGCCACGAGGAAACACAACATTTAAGAGTACGTAGCTTGTTACCAGTAACAGACAACCAAGAAGCCTGCCAACGGGTAAGGACTGAGGAATGGATAACCGGGTAAAAGTCGGAATACGGAATGCCCTTACGAGAGATGGGACAAGAGCGGACAGCTTCCTTGGCGGCAGCATCCGCACGCTCATTTAAAGACACACCAATATGGCTGGGAACCCAACAAAACTCAACCGACTTAAATTTACTGTGAACGAGAAACAGCCAATGCTGGATCTCGACAACCACTGGATGAACCGGATTAAAGGACCCGAGAGCCATGAGGGCACTACGAGAGTCAACAACAACTACAAAGGAAGACTGACAACGAGAAAGCAGGAGACGAAGAGCATAGAGAATAGCATAAAGTTCCGCTGTAAAGATGCTAGTCTCCGTAGGCAAGCGACACATATAAGTGCGATCAGGAAAAACAACAGAGTAGCCAACACCGTCCGCTGACTACGACCCATCGGTGAAGACAGAAACGGAGCGGGAGTGAGAAGAAAAGTGCTCGAGGAAAAGGCGTTTTAGAACCGTAGGAGGAGTAAAAGCTTTAGTGATACGGGTCAAGGATGTACAAAACCGCGGAAGAGGGACCCTCCACGGGGGCAAAGAAGGAACAACACGAGGAGAAACATCAGAAATACGAACGGAAAGAGAATCCTGCAGGCGAGATAACCGGACAGAAAGAGGGAGGTGGTGAAGAGGAACAGGAACTGCAGGAGGGGTAAAAGTTAAAGCACGACAGAGGCGAGAGGAAGGATGTTGCAAGGACCGCGCAAGATAGCGAAGACAGTAGCGATCACGGCGGTCCTGGAGAGACAGGAAGCCAGTGTCAACATACAAGCTAAGGACGGGAGTCGAACGAAAGGCACCAGAACTGAGGCGCAACCCAGTATGGTGCAAAGCATCAAGACGGCGAAGAGTAGAAGGAGAAGCAGAGGAGTAAGCAGGGCAACCATAATCGAGCTTAGACAGGACGAGAGAGGAATGTAAAGCAAGGAGAGTGCGCCTATCTGCCCCTCAAGAAGTATGGGACAAGACCCGAAGGAGGGTAAGGGCCTTAGAGCACTCAACACGGAGGTAAGAGATATGAGGAGACCAAGACAAACGAGTGTCAAGGAATAACCCCAAAAGCTTCGCGGAATCTTTGTATTCAAGGGGATGACCATAAAGTGACAAAGAGGGACGAAGAACAACCCGTTTCCGCGTAAAAGTCATGGCACAAGTCTTAGAAGTAGAGAACTTGAAGCCATGATCAGTGGCCCAAGACGACACGGCATCAATGGCAAGTTGAAACCGGCGTTGAAGGAGAGGCGAATCATCACCCTGACAACAAAGGGTAAGATCATCGACATAGAGAGCGGAGAAGACACCAGAAGGAAGAGAGGAAAGAAGACCATTGAGGGCAACCAGAAAAAGAGTAGTGCTCAGAACACTACCCTGGGGCACACCTTCGTATTGCTGAAAAGAGGGAGAGAGAGCGGTACCAAGGCGCACCCGAAAGGAACGACGAGAGAGGAAGCCGCGGAGAAAGAGAGGGAGATGACCACGAAGGCCAAAAGAATGAAGTTGAGATAGGATATGATAACGCCAAGTGGTGTCGTAAGCCTTTTCCAGGTCAAAAAGGACGGCAACAACGGAGGTCTTCGCAGCAAAAGCAGTACGAATATAGACCTCCAAGTTCACCAGGACATCTGTCGTGCTGCGGCACTTGCGGAAACCAAATTGAGAAGGGGAGAGGAGGTGATGGTGTTCCAGGAACCACATCAGACGAACGTTAACCATACGTTCAAAGAGTTTGCAGACACAACTTGTGAGAGCAATAGGGAGAAAGTCCTTAGGGGAAGTACCCAGAGACCCCGGTTTGCGAACAGGGAGGACAACGGCATCGAGCCAGTCCTCAGGGACTGACGACGACTCCCAGATCCGATTATACAGACTCAGTAAATACTGAGACGTGCTCGGAGGGAGATGGCGAAGCATCTCTTAATGAATACCATCGGAGCCCGCCGCCGTAGAACCGCAGAGGGCCAGGGCAGAACGAAGTTCAGAGAGAGAGAAGGGATCATTATAGGGAAGCTGAAGATGAGTGCAGAAATCTAAAGGACGAGACTCAAGGACAGGTTTACGAAGAAGGAAAGATTGGGGAAGATGAAGACCAGAGCTAACAGAAGAAAAGTGGGAACCCAGTTCGGAAGCGACCTGCAACGGGTCCGCCACAAGAGTATCATGGAGGTGAAGGACCGGTGAAACATCGGGAACGAACTTACCCGCTATCTTGCGGATACGCTTCCAGATCTGGGCCAGAGGGGTTTCGGACGTAATTGTTGAGACATAAGATGCCCAACATTCACGTTTAGCCGTACGGATGGCCCTACGGGCCACCGCACTCGCTTTCCGAAAGAAAAGAAAAGAATCGGTCGTCTGCCTACGGCGGTGCCTCTTCCAGGCTGCACGCTTACAGCGGACAGCCCGAGCACAGTCCGCATTCCACCAGGGAACGCACTTCCGTGGACCCCGAGAGGAAGAGCGAGGAATAGAGCGGAGGGCAGCGTTGAAGACAGTGTCATGAAAAAGGAGGAGAGCGCGAGAGAGAGGCATAAGGGAGAGGTCAGAGAGAGCAGCACTGAGGGTAAATAGGGTCCAGTCTGCCTTAGCAAACTGCCACCTAGGGAAAGAGAGGGAAGGGCGAAAAGAGAAAAAGGAAGCAAGGATGGGGAAATGATCACTTCCATGGAGGTCATCAAGAACCTGCCACGTGAAATCTAAGTAAAGAGAAGAAGAGCAGAGAGAAAGATCAAGACAAGAAAGGGTGCGAGTCCGAGAGTCCAAATGAGTGGGCTCACCAGAATTCAGAAGAGACAGGGAAGAAGAGAGGAGAAACGGCTCAAGGAGGCGACCCCGGGTATTCGTCAGAACGTCACCCCAAAGAGAATGACGACAATTGAAGTCACCCAGCAGGAGCACAGGCTCCGGCAAGGAGTCTAGGAGGTGTTTCAAATCAGGAAGAGAGAGCGGGACACTCGGGGGGAGATAAATGGAACAAATTGTGTACCATTTCCCCACAAAGATACGAGCAGCAGAACAATGGAGAGGCGAAGGAAAAAGCAAAGGAACAAAGGGAACATCGGCACGAATCAAGAGAGCAGAAGAATTAGAAGCCCCAGCAATGGCTGGGGGGGGGGAGAGAAAGGAATAGCCACGAAAACGACCAGGACGAGCACCAAGCATTGGCTCCTGGAGACAGACACAAAGGGGCGAAAACCGCGAAATCAGAAGTTGGAGTTCGAGGAAATTGGCGTAATAACCTCGAACGTTCCATTGAAGAATGGACAACGACGAGAAGAGAAAGGACAAAAACAGAGAACAAGGAAGAAACAAAGGCGAAAGAGCAACAGAGCACGTTAAAGAATATCAGGGTCGGGATCAGGGTCAGCAAAGTCAGGGTTAGGGGGCATGGGTAAACTGAGCAAAGACGGAGGGAAGGAAACGGGAGAACAGATACGAGGTGGGCGGGCGGGGTCCGGAGGAGGAGGAGGAGGAGGAGGAAGAGGAGGAGACAACGGAGAGGAGCAGTCAAGGACAGCAGCAGGAAGAGGGGGAGTAGAAAGAGGGGAGCGCACCTCAGCAAGAGCAGCAACCGAAAGGGAAGCAGGGGCCAAAGAAACCCCCAAAGCAGGAACAGGGGGCGCAATCACTGAAACGGGAGGGGAAGGAGCAACAGAGCCAGAAGTAGGAGCTGAGGAAGAAAGCGAAGCCTTCTTACCCGCTGGGGAAGAGGAAGGAGAGGAGCCAGGCTTTCGCTTCTGACTTAAAGAGACCGGTGTCCCAGCAACTACGTACCGGGCAACGGATTCCAGTGTCTCAACAGGAGAAGCCGAACGAGAGCACACACGACGGCCTTTAGGAGAGCGATGGACATCCGCCCGCACCGACAGGCGGTGGGGAGAGCCGATAGATGGAGGAAGAGGATGGGAAGGAGGATCGGAGGGGGACGAGGAAGAAGACACAGGAGACACGACAGACCGGGTAGAAGGAAGGGGAACCCCAGACAGAGGACCAGGAGGAGGATCCTTCGGGAGAGAACCCAAAGGAACAAAGGAGGGGGCAGTGGGCGCATCAGGGTCCAAGGCCCGGAAACGGTTGTGAGTCTGAGGAAGGCGGGAAGGACGAGGAGAGGAAGAGCGCAACACGCGAGCATAAGAGATATTAGCAAAAGGCGGGAGCCGGCGAACCTGGCGCCTCGCCTCAGGAAAAGATAAACGCTCCCGGTGCTTCAAGTCGAGGACGGCTGCCTCAAGCTTGTAATGGACACACGCACGGGAGAAGGTAGGATGGGCCTCACCGCAGTTGAGGCAACGAGCCTGGGGAGAAGTGCACTCCGACTTAGAGTGACCTTCACTCCCACACAAAGGACAGAGAGAGACAGTCCCAGAGCAGCGGAGGGCACCATGCCCAAACCTCCAGCACTTGTTACAAAGTCGCGGAGAAGGAATATACTCCTGGACAGAGCACCTAGCACCAGCAAGAATGACAGAGGATGGAAGGGTCCTACCATCAAAGGTGATCTTCACAACGCGAAGGGGTTGACGGCGACGACCACGAGGGGGACGAGTAAACGAGTCAACCTGGAGGACAGAATGGCCTTGGGCATCAAGGATATGCCGAATATCATCGTGGCAATCCTGCAGATTCCGAACACCGGTTGCAACATGGGGTGGGAGGAGAATAGTGCCAACACTGGCATTCATCTGAACGTTCTTGGAGACCCGAACAGGGGTCCCGCCAAGGCAAGATAAGGCAGCCAAGCGGGATGCCGCATCTTGAGAAGGAGCAGCAACGACACGTGTACCGAGACGAGTGGGGTTGAAAGTAACAGACGCATCCACGGAATCTACAAGATGCCGATGGAGGGAGAAATCGTCAGGAGGCGCAGAATCAAGAGGGAGGAGATCAAAGTATTTGGCCCATGAAGCACGACCAAACAAGGCCTGATACGCATCGGCACGAGAAGGAATCGAGCGAGTGCGGTTGGGGCGCGAACGGCGTTGAGAACCCCTAGAGAGAGAGGGGTCAAAAGGCGCAGTAGTCACAACGAAAGACTTAGCCACACCAGGGGACGAAGTGGTCACCACCGGGGGCTGGAGGCTCGACCCAACCACAGAGGAGGGAGGGGAGCTGGGGGAAGAAGTCAGGACGGTCAAAGGAGGAGCAAGGTCGGGGCCCAACGCAGCGGGAGCTACAGAGCCTGGTCTTCCAATACAGGCCGACTCGGGGGCTTGGTCGCCCACCCCACGAGCCTGAGAGGGTACAACGGAAACATTCAACGACAGAGACGAAAAATGACAAATTCATCCACGAATGTGCCCCCATACCCACCATGGAGCCACAATTAGAGGCAGGACACCCAACAGGAAGCTATCGCCGATCATGCCGGGGCCCCCTAGGGGTGCGTCGTGAGTATACGCCCCACAAACGCCACCTTAAGAACCGTCAGTCCGTCGAGATCGGGTTCAGCGACGAAAGGGGGATTGACAATAAAAGGTTCCCCTCGCTCGAGACGTTGGGTACTACAGTTCTACGGGTGCAAGAGTATGCCTCCTCAAGCACCCGGGCGTCAAAATAAAAGAAGTCCAAAGAAAGAATCCAAAACAAGCAAAAGGTCGGCAGGAAACGACAAGCAGATAGGAGAAGAGGGGGGAGAAAAACGAAACATAAGGAAAAGGAAAAGCAATCCGGCACAATTGGAGAAGACAGCAGCAGGAGTGCAAGGCCAGAAAAGGACAGAGGACTGCCCAACGGAGCATCACACTCCGGCAGCCGTCCACCAAGACACCCACTTGTAAACCTCTATCATGTCACCCCTAACTCTTCGCCTTTCCAGTGAATGCAACTTAAGCTTTGTTAATCTTTCTTCATATGAAAGATTTATAATTTGGGGAATTAACTTAGTCATCCTACGCTGGACACGTTCAAGTGAATTTATATCCATTCTATAATATGGCGACCAAAACTGAACTGCATAATCTAAATGGGGCCTAACTAGAGCAAGATATAGCTTGAGAACCACACCAGGTGTCTTGTTACTAACGCTGCGATTAATAAATCCAAGTGTCCGATTTGCCTTATTACGAACATTTATGCATTGATCCTTTTGTTTTAAATTCTTACTAATCATAACTCCCAGATCCCTTTCGCAATCCGACTTCGCAATCTCAACACCATCTAGCTCGTATCTTGTAACTCTATCATCATTACCTAACCTCAGAACTTTACATTTATCAGCATTAAACTGCATCTGCCAATCCTTTGACCATTTCAAAACCCTATCTAGATCAACTTGAAGTGATAGTGAGTCCTCCTCCGAATTAATTTCCCTACCGATTTTCGTATCATCGGCAAATTTGCAAATGTTGCTACTCAAACCTGAATCTAAATCATTTATATATATTATAAACAACAGAGTTCCCAGGACAGAGCCTTGAGGCACTCCACTTACAACATTTTCCCACTCTGACTTGATTCCATTTATACTAACTCTCTGTTTCCTTTGGTATAGCCATGCCCTAATCCAGCTTAATATAGCACCCCCAATACCATGAGACTATCTTTTTAATCAGTCTTTCATGTGGCACTGTATCAAAAGCTTTGCTAAAGTCAAGGTACACAACATCACAATCCTTACCACTATCAACTGCCTCAACTATGCTAGAATAAAAAGATAACAAATTTGTTAAACATGAACGGCCATTTATAAAACCATGTTGCGACTCAATTATTAATTTATGTTTTTCAAGATGAAGACGAATTTTATTTGCTATTATAGATTCGAGTAACTTTCCCACAATAGAACGAACAATATGAGTTCATTTTGGGAACACTTCAATACACGGAAAATCCACAGGAGCTGTGATGAGGTTTCGAACCTATGCGCTGGGTTAATTCATTACACTTTCTAGACACACATTCTAGACCACTAGGCCACGACATGGTCAAAACAATTGCAACCTGGGGTTCTGCAGAACTCACGAGGATTCCCGAGGATTCCACTGAAGCCGAACTAGGATTTCACACAATTCCACAGAGCCATGAACTCTGGCTCTGTCGTCTAGTAGTTGTACCTCTGACGCCCCTCTTTGAATACACAGGGAAATTACAGTAACATCATATGTCATTGAAGTTGTAGTTCAATACTTAAAAAAAACTAGTGAAAAGAGTTACTAAATTGAACTGATGGTCGATAGATGGGATATAGCAGCAGGTTTCTGATCCAGAAAGCACATCTTGGTGAATATAACAAGATGAGTATAAATACTTGAATATAACTAGATGTTTAAAACTAGATGAATGTAACTAGATGAGTATAGGTAGATGAGTACACTGAAATACACAAATACATAAAACATAGAAAACCTCACGAATAAAGGTAAGAAATGGTGCGAGAAAGAATGAATTCGAGGAGGCAGAGATGAATGAGAGATGATCTGGCACCTGTGAGTCGGTGTCCCGGACCATGAGGTGTGTCAGCTGGGGGTCCCCCAGGGGGGCCGTGCGCCACATCATGGGGTGGAGGCCGGATATGTTGCCCACGGGTGGTGGCAGGTTGGTGACGTCACAGATGTACAGGTGAGGGTGACGTCTCAGGAGTGGGCAGAAGTCAGCAGCGAGGGTGGGCTGTGGGATGGTGTAGACTCTCACTACCCACTCGGGATACATATGGGCGATCTGTAGAGGACAAGTATGATCTGTAAACCCACTAAATATGTGGTTGAGTTTATAAGTACTTGCATATTGATCAGACCCTCCTCACAGGAGGAAGAATGTAACATTGTCATTCAGCCCGCCCTGACAGTCAGCTGATGTGTTGATGCCATGTATTAGCCTTCTAAACCTTATATCCTTAGTTAAGGCAGCCAGTGTGGACACTATGGATTACACTTAACGGTAATTATTGTCCATAGGACAATTAACGGTAATTATTGTCCATAGGAATAATGTCAATTGTTGACTATATCTTCTATAATTGCCAAAGGTCGCCTTTGAATATGGAAAATATTTTAAGAAGAGTCGTTAACATACAACTGGCAATATGGTGTTTGCTGGCAAAAATTCCCCCTCCCTTCGGCTCTTTACAACTAAGGTGCCGTGACACTTCCTGGACATCACAAGAGGACAGATCCTGGACATCACAAGAGGACAGATCTTGGACATCACAAGAGGACAGATCCTGGACATCACAAGAGAACAGATCCTGGACATCACAAGAGGACAGATCCTGGACATCACAAGAGGACAGATCCTGGACATCACAAGAGGACAGATCCTGGACATCACAAGAGGACAGATCCTGAACATCACAAGAGGACAGTTCCTGGACATCATAATAGGAGGAACTGCTGGAAGAGGACTGCTAATTTCAGTAAAGTTATCTTTGATTGTCCATGTCAGGCCGTGTTTACATTCTCAGGTAACTGCAAAGAAAGGATACAACGATAAAACGACACCCAGGAAATTTCAGGTAGGATACCTAATACTGGTTTGTTCTCCAACATTAACAGCAAGTGTGAGTATCCAATTTAGGTCCATACCCTGTCCTCAAGAAAGTTGATGCTACTAACTATATCCTAAGCACTCAATACAGAACAAAGAAGCGGATGTTGGTACACGTGAACATGGTGAAGCTGTACCAAGGTCGGGATATTCGCCCAGTGACGATTGTGGTCTCAGGGGAACAAGACCAAGAGGTGATGGAGTACGTTGCTAAGCAAGAAGCATCGAATTCGGAGATTCTGCTGAATCTACCTACCAAGTAGACTCATGTGCCTGAGGAGCAACGGAGATCCTTAATACAGTTAATAACGCAATATAAGTCTAATTTCGGAGATGTTCCAGGTCTGACGTCCTTCTTGAAGCACGACTTTATCCTTAAGGAAGGCGTGAGACCGATAAAGCAACATTCCTACTGACTATATCCTCAGAAGAAGGAGGTTGTAAGACTTGAGACAGACTACATGCTCCAACATAATCTGATAGTCCCAAATCAACCCGTTCTCACTATAAGACAGCAAATATATGACTAAATGCCTATAGTCCCTACTTTGCTAATCATCTCTATCATCTACAGCATGGGTATGGGTTCCACTACCGCCGAAAGGATGGGTTTGGGGACCACTATCATCCACAGGATAGGTATGGGGTCCACTACCGACCACAGAATAGGTATGAGGTCCATTACCACCCACATGAGGGGTATTGGGTCGACAAACACTCACTGGATGGATATCGGGGGCCACTACCACCCACACGATGGGTATGGGATCACTACCACCCACAGGATGGGTATGGGGTTTACTACCACCCACAGGATTTTTATAAGGTGCACTAACGCCGAAAGGATAGGTATGGGGTCCACTACTGCCTACAGAATGACTATGGGGTCACTACCACCCACAGGGTGGATCTGGGGTCAACTAACACCCACAGGATGGGTATGGGGTCCAATACCGCCAACGGGTTTGGTATGGGGTCCATTACCGCCCACAGGATGGGCATGGGGTCCACAACCACCAACAGGATGAGTATATTGGGTCCACTACTGCCCACAGGATGGGTATGGGGTTTATAATTATAAAAAGCACTATTAGTTATTACATGTAATAATGCTGCTTAGCAAATCAACATTATATACAATAGTGGATATATACCCATCAACTAACCTCTTTCTCTCCAAAACTCTAAGCCTCTACAACACTCACTGTCCCCTTCTTACCAAACAAGTAACTGATAAAAGAAAAATAACCCGTGGCTCACAAGTGGCATAATTAAATCAATCAACAAAAAACATGAATGTGAAAAGAAGTTTTGGAGTGGCTTAGTTTCAAAGGAAGTAGTTAAAAGGTACTCATCAGTGCTTACCAGTATCATAAGAAAAACAAAACCTTCATATTATGAGACTAGATTCAAAGAAGCAAAAGGCAACATGAAAAGCACATGGAATACCATCTCTAATATCCTAGGAACTAAACAACACTCCCACAATCAGATAACACTCTCTAAGGATGGCCTTACACCGTCATCTGACTTAGAAATGGTGAATGAATTTAATAGCTTGTTTTCATCGATTGGTGCTAACCTTGCAAGTAAAATCCCACAGACTCAGCCACATATCAACACATATCTCTCAGGCAGCTATCCAAGCTCTCTTCTCCTTTCACCAGTCAGCCCGACAGATGTTGTGTCCATCATACACTCACTAAAAACCAAAACTGGGAACATCAGTGAAATCCCATCCATTGTATACAAGAGCGCCTCCCATGCCCTTGCACCACCTATAGCTCTGCTGTTCAACAAATCCCTTCAGTGTCATACCTTCCCTGATATCCTTAAAAAAGCAAGAGTAACGCCAGTTCATAAAGGAGGTAATCTGGCAGACATAAACAACTATCGACCAATATCGAACCTACCCATTCTATCAAAAATATTTGAAAAAATTATCTACAAACAGCTCTACTCCTATCTCGTAAAATTCGACATTCTTAGCACCTGTCAGTTTGGCTTCCGCTCTCAAAAGAGTACCAACGATGCAATTATTAGTCTCCTTGATATAATTTACTCAGCCCTTGACAAAAATGAGTTTCCGATTGGACTCTTCTTTGACCTGAGAAAGGCCTTTGATACTGTTAATCACGATTACCTCTTATGTAAACTCCATCATTATGGAATCCGAGGCCATGCACTGGACTATATCCAATCCTATCTTAGTGATAGACACCAATGTGTAGCCATCAATAATATAACCTCTCCCATTTTACCAATAACCGTTGGAGTGCCACAGGGCAGCATCTTGGGACCTCTTCTATTTCTTATATACATCAATGATCTGCCTAATGTCTCTAACATTCTGAAACCTATTTTGTTTGCTGATGATACTACCCTCATCTACTCCAACCCCAACCCACATACATTAAATGATGTTGTTAATAATGAACTAAAAAAAGTCCACTTATGGATGTCAACCAACAAACTAATACTTAACATAGAAAAGACCTACTACATCCTATTTGGAAGCAAATCTACAAATGCAATTCAGCTTCAGATAGACAATGTAAACATTAGCAATAAAAATGATGGAAAGTGTTTTGGCCTATTCCTAGACAAGAGACTCAACTTCAGTACCCACATACAACACATAACTAAGAAAATCTCTAAAACAGTTGGTATACTCTCCAAAATCACATATTATGTACCTAACTCTGCTCTCATCTCTATATTATGCACTAATCTATCCCTATCTCAACTATGGTATCTGTGCATGGGGTTCAACCACTGCAAACCACCTCAAGTCCATCATCACCCAGCAAAAATCTGCTATCAGAATAATATCAAATTCTGCTTTCAGACAACACACAGCCCCCTTGTTTAACTCCCTAAACATGCTAAACATAATCTCACTCCATAAATTCTCTTGTGTCAACTACATTTACAAAACCCTGTTCTTAAATGCAAATCCTGCTCTGAAACTCTCCCTGGACAGATGTAATAGGACCCATTATCACCACACCAGAAATAAATCTCTTTGATATCCCCAGAGTTAAACTTAATTTGTGTAAACACTATGCAAATATAGGGACCCAATTTATGGAACTCACTCCCTATTGAATTGAAAAGCTGTCCAACTTTTACATCATTCAAAATCAATACTAAAAAGTACCAAATTTCATCTTCATAGTTTTTCACTTTTTGCCTTAAAATTGCACTGTATCTATTGCTACCCAATCTCCCAACCTTTATGTTCCCAATTTGAACATCTTTACCATTGTGATCATTGCTGTCTTCTTATATGTGCTGCCAATCTGCTGTATGGTGTTTATTAATCTTGTTTATCTGTATCTATTGCTACCCAGTCTCCCAATCTTTATGCACCCAATCTGAGCATCTTTACCATTGTGATCATTGCTGTCTTATATGTGCTGTCAATCTGCTGTATGGTGTCTATTAATCTTGTTTAAATTACTAATCAAGCTGTCAATGTAATCAATCAGAGCTTTAATACAACAATGTGCTTTAATATAACAATGTGCTTTAATATACTTACTAAGCTCTCTCATCTCATTTTTCTCTTGCAATGTATCTTTATCATTTATCAATTCTGATAGAAATTACCTACTTAAAATTATCTGTTAGATTAAGGACCTGCCCGAAACGCTGCGCGTACTAGTGGCTTTACAAGAGTGTAAATACTGTACTATCAAATGTATTCTCACAAACCCAATGTACCTTCTTGTATATATATAAATAAATAAATAAATAAATAAAATAAATAAATAGTGTATGCTTTGAAAAACTTAGCAAAGAAAAGAGAGAATGGATTGTAAGAACGTCTACAGAAAACGAAGTTACGTTGGAATGTCTTTGGGGTAAACTAAAGTCAAATCAAAATCGAAATCCATATTCTGGGTCCCTTGATTTGTAGAGCATATCTAGTTTGGTTGAGGCGCACTCTTGGAATATCAAATAGGTATTTATTTCTGGTGTGGTGCCAATGGGTTCTGTTACAACCTTCTAGGAGGCCTTTAAGGTCAGGATTGCCATTGCAGTTCTGAGTCTTAAATCTATAGAGTACACATGAGAGGATGTGCAGTGACTTAATATCTAACATGTTCAAATATTTAAGTTAGGGTACCGAGTGCTGTCTGGGGCCAGAGTTTGATATTGTTCTAATAGTAGCTTTGTGTTGAGTAATTAGAGGACGTAGATGATTTTGGGTAGTAGCACCCCAAGCACAAATACCATATATGAGATACCTTACCTTGAGGTTACCTTGAGGTGCTTCCGGGGCTTAGCGTCCCCGCGGCCCGGTCGTCGACCAGGCCTCCTGGATGCCGGACTGATCAACCAGGCTGTTGGACGCGGCTGCTCGCAGCCTGACGTATGAGTCACAGCCTGGTTGATCAGGTATCCTTTGGAGGTGCTTATCCAGTTCTCTCTTGAACACTGTGAGGGGTCGGCCAGTTATGCCCCTTATGTGTAGTGGAAGCGTATTGAACAGTCTCGAACCTCTGATGTTGATAGAGTTCTCTCTCAGAGTACCTGTTGCACCTCTGTTTTTCAACGGGGGTATTCTGCGCATCCTGCCATGTCTTCTGGTCTCATGTGATGTCATTTCTGTGTGCAGGTTTGGGACCAGCCCCTCTAATATTTTCCACGTGTAAATTATTATGTATCTCTCCCGCCTGCGCTCATGGGAGTACAGTTTTAGGCTCTTTAGTCGGTCCCAATAGTTTAGATGTTTTACTAAGTGGATTCTAGCAGTAAAGGATCTCTGCACGCTCTCCAGGTCAGCAATTTCTCCAGGTTTGAAAGGTGCTGTCATTGTGCAGCAGTACTCCACTCTAGAGAGCACAAGCGTTTTGAAAAGTATCATCGGTATAGCATCTCTAGTGTGAAAAGTTCTTGTTATCCAACCTGTCATTTTTCTTGCAGTTGTGACGGCTACTTTATTGTGTTCTTTAAAGGTAAGGTCTTCCGACATGATTACACCCAGATCCTTTACATTGCCTTTTCGTTCTATGTTATGATTTGCCTGAGTTTTGTACGTGGTTTCCGTTTTTATATTTTCATTTTTTCCATAGCGCATGAGCTGGAACTTATCTTCGTTAAACACCATATTATTTTCTGTAGCCCATAGAAAGACCTGATCTACATCTGACTGGAGGTTTGCCGTGTCCTCTATGTTGCCTACTCTCATGAAGATCCTAGTGTCATCTGCAAAGGATGATACAGTGCTATAGGTTGTGTTCTTGTCTATGTCCGATATGAGGATGAGAAAAAGTACTGGAGCAAGCACAGTACCCTGGGGGACTGAGCTCTTCACGGTTGATGGGCTGGATTTTATTTTGTTGACAATTACACATTGGGTTCTGTTGGTCAGGAAATTGTAGATCCATCTGCCTATTTTTCCGGTAATTCCTTTTGAACGCATTTTATGTGCAATAACACCATGGTCACATTTATCAAAAGCTTTTGCGAAATCTGTGTAAATTACATCAGCGTTTTGTTTGTCTTCCATAGCATCTAACGCCATATCATAGTGGTCCAGCAACTGCGACAGGCAAGAGCGCCCTGTTCTGAAACCATGTTGTCCGGGGTTATGGAGATGCTGTGATTCCATGTATTTTTTTATCTTACTTCTTAGCACTCTCAAAAATTTTTATGATGTGCGATGTTAGTGCTATCGGTCTGTAATTTTTTGCCTCTGCCTTATTTCCTTCTTTATGAAGTGGTGCTATCTCTGCTGTTTTTAGTATATCAGGAATAACGCCAGTATTTAGGCTTTGTCTCCACAGAATGTGGAGGGCCTGCGATAGTGTTTTTTTACAGTTCTTTATGAATATGGAGTTCCAAGAATCCGGGCCTGGTGCAGAGTGCATAGGCATACTGTTTATGGCTTCTTCAAAATCCAGTGGGGATAGGGTGACGTCTGATATATGATTTGATGTTGGTATCATATCCATGAAAAATTCATTTGGGTTATCAATCTTTAGTGTGTTTAATGGCTCGCTGAAAACAGAGTCGTACTGCTTCCTCAGTAGCTCGCTCATTTCTTTGTTGTCATCGGTGAAAGTTCCATCTCCCTTTCGCAGGGGCCCGATACTAGATGTGGTTTTTGATGTTGATTTTGCATAGGAGAAAAAATATTTCGGATTTCTCTCTATTTCACTGATGGCCTTTTGCTCTCTTTGCCTCTCCTGGGTTTTGTATGATTCTTGTAGCTTCCGTTCAATTGTTTCTATTTCTCTACCTAACCTTCTTCGCCGTTCTTGAGATAGGGTGCGACTCTCAAGTTGTTCCGCGATTCGTTTTCTTCGCCTATATAGGGAACGACGTTCCCGTTCCAATCTGCATCTCTTCCTCTTTTTTTCTTAGAGGTATGCGGTTTGAACATATTTCTAGTGCTACTGAGCTTATATTTCCCAGGCACTGGTTCAGGTTTGCATTTTCTAGCTGTTCTTCCCAGTTTATTTCTGTGAAGTCCTGGTTTATTTGCTCCCACTTTATCTGTTTATTATTGAAGTTGAATTTGCTGAAATCTCCTCCACCGGGAATCTGGACTGGTTTAGAAGGTCTACTCCCCATGGTTGTCATAACTTCAATTAAGTTGTGATCTGAGTAACAGATATTTGTAATCATTATGTTCCTGATCAATTCATCATTATTAGTGAAAATGACTTCCAGCGTGTTCTCCTTCCTAGTTGGTTCTACTATTTGCTGGTTTAAGGCAAACCTGTCGCACATCCGTAGCAGGACATTTGCATGTGCCTGTTCATTTAGGCTACTTCCTGGTATTCTTTCTGATATTACTGTATTAGCCAGGTGCTTCCATTTCAGGTGCCGTAGGTTGAAGTCCCCAAGCAGGATGATGTTTGGAGCTGGATTTGTGAGGTTTTCCAAGCAGTGTTCTATTTTCATTAGTTGGTCTTTAAACTGCTTAGGGTTTGCCTCCGGTGACTTATATACAAGGACAATAACTACATTTAGAATCTCTATTTTGATTATCAGCACTTCCACCATATCATTTGAGGTGTTTAGCAGCTCAGTACAGATAAGTGTGTCTTTGATGTAGAGGCTGACCCCACCCTGAAGCCGGTGTTTCCTATCACATCTGAAGAGATTGTACTCTGAGGTCCATATTTCACCATCATGGTAGTCCTTTGTGTGGGTTTCTGTTAGGGCTGCAAACACTGCATTTGCCTCATGAAGGAGGCAATATAATGATCATCAATAAAGTGAACTTTGTTGGATTTGCGTGTTTTTATACCCTGGATGTTGGCAAATATAAATGATGTTATCGTGTTAGTGGAAGTGCTGGATGCTTTACTTGGTGTTAATATCTGAGGCTCTGGTAAGGAGGCCACTCTGTTTGCGTCCAGGGTGTGTCGTTTTGGAAGTGATTCGTCCAGTTTTGGTAGCAGGACGGGTGTTGTCTGGTGTAGAACCTGTGTGCTTGTTGATAATTTGAATTCCAGTCTTGTGGGTATCTCCGTTCCCCTCTGTAATCCTGTAGTGGTTCCATCTGACTGTTCCTCTCTCTTATATTTACTACTCTGTTTCTGCCTTCCTCTAAAAAAATTCCAGTAGTGTCATATTGATCTTCCCGTCTATAACGCTCTGTACCTCTCACATGGAATTCCGGACACTGAAGATTGTAGCATTTTTTGTCCCTAATTGAAAATTGACATAATTTAGGGTGGAAGTATCTACACCCTGTTCCAAAACGGCATGTACCCCTCTTCAACATGTTCCTGCATTTTCGAGGATGCAGAAAATGGCATTTTGCTCCTAATTTTCCATATTTGCATATTCCTTTAGCGTAGAATTTGCAAATGTGTTCCGGTTTTGCGTTTTTCAAGGTATTTATATCTGTGACTGTCTTGTCTACCTCTTTATTGGAGCCATCTCCGTTTTTCGTCCCAATTCCTTCATCAATGCACTGTCTCACTGTTGCTCTCATCGTTTATATTATCTGGCTCTGCAATATTGCTGTTATTTTTTTTTTTTTTTGTACTTTGTATTTTGTACCACAATAGTCTCCTCCTCCACACTACTGCTGCGGTTCTCTAAACTATCTGTTCCTGAGTTTTGGTCGTTATCCAATGTTGACTTTTCCCAGTCCGCATATATCACTGGTAGCCTGTCTGTGAATGATAATCTCTGTGACTCGGGAATGTTTTTCATCAGTTTAGTTATGTTCTCTAACATTAATCTGTCATCTTTGCAAACCCAGTAAATTCCTTGCCTTTTTATGCATCCTGGAGCTAATTCTGTACAGCCCAGGTGAAATCTTACGTTACAAATGCAGCACGTTACGCCTGCATTACGTTTTCCCAGTACTCCCGAACACTCGCCACACCTCTCCATTGTCTGATGTATTGTGTTGTATTTGAGATTCACTGTATGGATCACTTGTTGATGTCAGTCCTTTTAACTCTTTATAAAATTATATGTATATATATTTATATGTTTAATATTTATAATATTATATGTATACCATATATTTGTAATATTATGTATGTTATTTTGTTCAAACTTTATGGCAGGTACTTAGCGTAGGGTAGCGAAGCTGGTTCCCCGGTCGGTACAGGTGACCTCTTGTTGTCCCAGGTTGATGTCACCAGTTTCCAGTTACCCGATTTATAACCACTGATGCCGCCTCTTGCCACTATTCTATATTTCTAGTATTCTATATTTATAATATTCTATGCACGATTTTCCTTCACTTCCAAATTATATGTTGTTGTGATACCCGTTCCACATCACTGTTCCACGAATCACCGTTCACTATTTTTTTTCCTAATACACGCATGTACACAAAGCCTCGTTCACTGGCTCACACGTGGTCTCCCGTTTATTCTCTATTTAACACAAAGTTCTATTGCTAATGACTATTTTAAATTTTCCCGCGGGTCACTATGCACTTTGTTATGTCTGTAATCAGTAATCCATGGCAGTAGTCCTAAGAATCCCGGTTAAGAGATAAGGATAGATGAGAAAGTAATAGTAATACTATTGCAAACAGGATGGATATAGGGTCCAAAACACGTCACACAATGTTTATGGGGTCCACTACCACCTTTTGGATAGGTATGGCGTTCACTACAACCTTTTGGATAGGTATGGGGTCCACTACAACCCGAGGATGTGTATGGGGTCTACTACCGCCCACAGAATGATTATGGGATCCATTACTGCTCACAGCATTGCCATGAGGTCCATTACCGCCCACAGGATTGCCATGTGGGTACTGTACTGTGATAGTACTTATGATGAATTATTCTAGGGCTTCAGTGACATACGCTCTGATACAAGTAGTGTTGACGATCCGAGTACGAGCAGCGAGTGTTTTACTAGGCGGGGTTTTGCTGCCCCAGCAACACGTCGTGGCAAGCCGAAGCGTGTCACGCAGCTCCAGCACCAGACGACGGAACCATGTTTTTGGTGCTCATGGTGGGTGTTGGCCATGGTTGTAGTCTCCTCATAACAGTGAGATAACATGAGGAGCTGAGAGAACAAATTCCCCATAATAGTGAGATAAGTGGAGCTGAGAAAATAAACCCCCATAACAGTAAGATAACAGGAGGAGCAGAGAGAACAAACCCCCCATAACAGTAAGATAACCAGAGGAGCTGAGAGAACAAACCCCTCCATAACAGTAAGATAACAAGAGGAGCCGAGAGAACAACCCCCCCCCCCATAACAGTCAAATAACCGGACGAGTATCTACAACTTTTACATTATTTTCTTGAGGGAATCCGAGACAGCCCCACTTCGTAACAAACAAATAAATATTATAAAAATATTCATACAGTTTATCATATGTATTGTTTAACCTTCATTAACATTTGTATTAATTTTCGAAATATAACTCCAATTACCCAAAGTTTCCGAGTCATTATAATTTGTGCTTCATTTTAAAGATTCAGGGACGTAACTCACGAGCCTAATGTTATCAGCGAACAATGATATTGTCCAGTATAACCTGCACTGTCAGGTGTGTGCAACACTGTGTGTCCAGGTGTGACCAACACTGTGTGGATGACAGGTCAATATGTCTCACCTCTGTCAGAAGCTCATCAAGTCCCAGCCAATAGTCGGAGTTGTTTCCAAACACAGCATAGGAGACCACCCGCTGCTTGGGTCCTGCCGCCCATGCCCGCCGGCCACACGAACCGCCCACGCCTTCCAAGGACACTTTCGGGACTTCCTTCTCAGGAACACAGACCTTCCCGTCACATCTGCAGCGTCCACCGTCCCACCATGGGAGATGTTCCTCCTGTGAATAACCATACAGTTATTACTATCATTGTTTACCATCCCACCATGGGACATATTAGGCCAGTCATTAACCATACAACTGCTACAGTCTTTTATTACAATGTAACTAAAATGTACCATTACCATAGGTGCACACCTGCCTCAGACAGTCACAGACTCCTCATCAGTGCCATGTTTTCCTAAGCAAGATAATCGTTGCAGTCTTGTGGAATAAAGTTATATAACACTGCCAGACGTATGATCAACACAAATAGAGTAATTTGTGTTTCTCCCGTTTTTGCAAAACCACGTAATAATGTTCAGATTAATATAATATGTTATGGAAAGCATTCTGATGGAGGAATGTCTTCAATAATATTTGTTATCACTGAATATAATAATTTTGGCAGAGATTTGGACCACGTAAGCGCAGCGTTCTCCTGGGGCCAAATTCACGAAGCAGTTACGCAAGTACTTACGAACCTGAACATCTTTATTCAATCTTTGGAGGCTCTGTTTACAATTATTAAAGAGTTAATAAGCTTCGAAGCACCAGGATGATGTTTATAACAATAACAGTTGATTGGCAAGTTTTCATGCTTGTAAACCGTTTAATAAATGTAACCATAGCCATCAAAGACTGAGGAAAGATGTACACGTTGCGAAACTGTTTCGTGAATCTGGCCCCAGTTGGTGCCCTGCCGCTACGACTACTACTTCCTTCACTAACTGTGGGCAGATTTCACCGCCAGAAACTTCAATAATAAATTCATTTCATTAAATAATAATCTTCTAATCTTTTTTTCTAGTTTCACAGTTTCGTTCACTATTAAACTCATTACTGTAGTCTATATAAATAAAAATGGTAATGTTTGTTTGTTCAAAATCGCTGATCTCTGAAAGTTCTTCACCGATTGCTTTGAAATGTTCACACAATGTTCCATTCACATCCTAGTAGGTTTTTATATACATACTATAAATGTCACATCTGTGACTTGATTTTTTTTTTTTTTTTTTTAACGGTGTTTTTCATGTAAGGAAAATCTTTGAAACCTCTTTGCCAATTGCTTTGAAATTTTGACAACGTTGCATTCGATTAAGCGTGTGTTTTTATATACCTATATACATGCCTCACCTGTGATAGAAAAACCATGTTTTTTTTTAAAACAGCGCCATCTGTTGAACTTAAGAGCAACACAAGCTGAAAACTGCAAAAGAACTTCACCAATTGCTTTGAAATTTTGACACAATGTTCCCTTCGAATACACACATTTTTTATATACCTACTATATAGATGCCACACTGGCGACAGGTAAACACATGCTTCTTTGGAAAAACAGCACCATCTGTTGCACGTAATAGCAACACACGTTATACTAAATATGTTATGATTCCATTTCAATGTTTTCGATTGCATTGATAAATTGAATTTTCAACGATTTTGATTTATTTATTTTGTGTGACATTGTGTTGGAATTGCACTTTGTTGCTTACCATATCATTCATTTCATAAGTATAAGTTTTGATTCCAAACCTGTGACAGGTAAAAACATTCTTTTTTTTAAGAAACAGTACCATCTGTTGCATGTATTTACATGCACGTTATTTGCACATTGCACTGTTGATTTATTTATTTTGTATGACATTGCATTGGAATTGAGCCGTGTTGTTTACCATACTATTCATTTCGTAAGTTTACGTATAGATTCCACACCTGTGATTGGTACATAAGTAATTATCAAAAGAAAGCACCAAACCAAGAAGGCCATGTAGCACCATCAAATGTGCGGGATAATCAGAGGGCACTAAATATCACCAAGGATGCCAATACGAGAACAGAAAAGCATAAGGCGAATGATATCAAAGGTATCCAAGTCACCAAGAATACTATCGAGAGACAAGCGACCGCGAGAGGTAGTCGGAAAACAAGACACACGCTTGTCCCGGAAGTCAGGATATTCAACAAGGATATGCACGACCATAAGAGGGACAATGCAATTAGGCCAATAAGGAGTAGGGCGGCGCTCCATCAAGTGACCATGAGTCAAGCGAGTATGGCAAAAACGCAACCTCACCAGAGCCGTTTCCCATCGCCGGTTATGGTGGTAGGACGGCCACAAGGACACACAACTTTTAGGAGTACGTAGTTTGTTACCAATGTAACAGACGACCAACAAGCCTGCCAATGGGTAAGGATGGAGGAATGGATATCCGGGTAAAAGTAGGAATAAGGAATATCTTTACGAGAGATGGGGCAAGAGCGGACAGCTTCCCTGGCAGCAGCATCCGCACGCTCATTTAAAGAGACGCCAATATGGCTGCGAACCCAACAAAACTCAACCGACTTAAATTTATTGTGAACAAGAAACAGCCAATCTTCACAACCGCTGGATGAAACAGATTAAAGGACCCGAGAGCCATGAGGGCACTACAAGAGTCAACAACAACTACAAAGGAAGACCGACAACGAGAAAGCAGGAGACGAAGAGCAGAGAGAATAGCATAAAGCTCCGCAGTGAAGATGCTACTCTCTGGAGGTAAGCGACACATATAAGTGCAATCACGAAAAACAACAGAGTATCCAACACCGTCAGCAGACTTAGATCCATCGGTGAAGACGGAAATAGAGTGGGAGTGAGAAGAAAAGTTCTCAAGGAAAAGGCGTTTTAGAACCGTAGGAGGCGTAAAAGCTTTAGTGATGCGGGTCAAGGATGCACAAAACAGCAGAAGGGGGGACTCTCCATGGGAGCAAAGAAGGAACAACATGAGGAGAAATATTAGAAATACGAACAGAAAGAGAATCCTGTAAGCGAGGCAACTGAACAGAAAGAGGGAGGTGGTGCAGTGGAACAGGAACCGCAGGAGGGGTAAATGTAAAAGCACTACAGAGGGGAGAGGAAGGATGTTGCAAGGATCGCGCAAGATAGCGAAGACAGTAGCGATCACAGCGGTCCTGGAGAGATAGGAAGCCAGTGTCAACATACAAGCTGAGGACGGGAGTCGAACAAAAGGCACCAGAACTGAAGCGCAACCCAGTATGGTGCAAAGCATCAAGACGGCGAAGAGTAGAAGGAGAAGCAGACAAGTAAGCAAGGCAACCATAATCGAGCTTAGACATGACGAGAGAGGAAAGTAAAGCGAGGAGAGTGTGCCTATCTGCTTCCCAAGAAGTATAGGACAATCTCCGAAGGAGGGTAGGGGCCTTAGAGCACTCAACACGGAGGTAAGAGATATGGGAAGACCAAGAAAAACGAGTGTCAAAGAATAACCCCAAAAGCTCCGCAGAGTCTTTGTACTCAAGGGGATGAAGAACAACCCGTTTCCGAGTAAAAGTCATGGCACAAGTCTTAGTAGTAGAGAACTTGAAGCCATGATCGGTGGCCCAAGACGACACGGCATCAATCGCAAGTTGAAGCCGGCGTTGAAGGAGAGGCGAATCATCACACTGACAGCAAAGGGTAAGATTATCGACAGAGAGCAGAGAAGATGCCTGAAGGAAGAGAGGAAAGAAGATAATTGAGGGCAACCAGAAAAGGAGTAGTGCTCAGAACACTACCCTGGTGCACACCTTCGTATTGCTGAAAAAGAGGCCGAGAGAGTGGTACCAAGCCTCACCCGAAAGGAACGACGAGAGTGGAAGCTACGTAGAAAGAAAGGGAGACGACCATGAAGGCCAAAAGAATGAAGCTGGGATAGAATATGATATCGCCAAGTGGTGTCGTAAGCCTTTTCCAGGTCAAAAAGGACGGCAACAACGGAGGTCTTCGCAGCAAAAGCAATACAAATATAGACCAAGTTCACCAGGACATCTGTTGTGCTGCGGCACATGTGTAAACCAAATTGAGAAGGGGAGAGGAAGTGATGGTGTTCCAAGAACCACATCAGACGAACGTTAACCATACATTCAAAGAATTTGAATTCAACTTGTGAGGGCAATAGGGCGAAAGTCTTTAGGGGATGTTCCCAGAGACCCTGGTTTGCGAACAGGGAGGACAACGGCACCGAGCCAGTCCTCAGGGACTGATGACGACTCCTTGATCTGATAATACAGAATTAGTAAATACTGAGACGTGCACGGAGGGAGATGGTGAAGCATTTCATAATGAATGCCATCAGAGTCTGCTGCCGTAAAACCGCAGAGGGGCAAGGCAGACAGAAGTTCAGAGAGAGAGAAGGGATCGTTATAGGGAAGTTGAAGACGAGTGCAGAAATCTAAAAGACGAGATTCAAGGACAGGTTTATGAAGGAAAGATTGGGGAAGATGAAAACCAGAGTTAACAGAAGAAAGGTGGGAACCCAGTTCAGTAGCGACCTGCAACGGGTCCGCCACAAGAGTACCATGGAGGTGAAGGAGCGGTGAAACATCGGGAACGAACTTACCCGCTATATTGTGGATACGCTTCCAGATCTGCGGCAGAGGAGTTTCGGACGTAATGGTGGAGACATAAGATGCCCAACATTCACGTTTAGCCATACAGATGGCCCTACGGGCCACCTTACTCGCCTACCGAAAGAAAAAAAAGAATCGGCCGTTTGCCAAGGCGGTGTCTCTTCCAGGCTGCATGCTTACAGCGGACACCCCGAGCACAGTCTGCATTCCACCAGGGAACGCACTTCGAAGGACCCCGAGAGGAAAAGCGAGGAATAGAGCGGAGGGAAGCGTCGAAGACGGTGTCATGAAAAAAGAGGAGAGAGCGAGGGAGAGGCAGAAGGGAGAGGTCAGAGAGAACAACACTGAAGGTAAATAGGTTCCAGTCCGCCTTAGCAAACTGCCACCTAGGGAAGGAAAGGGGAGGGTGAAAAGAGAAAAAGGTAACAAGGATGAGGAAATGGTCACTGCCATGGAGGTCATAAAGAACCTGCCACATGAAATCTAAGTAAAGAGAAGACGAGCAACGAGAAAGATCAAGACAGGAAAGGGTGCAAGTCCGAGAGTCCAAATGCATCGGCTCACCAGAATTCAGAAGAGAATGGGAAGAAGAGAGGATAAACAGCTCAAGAAGGCGACCCCGGGTATTTGTCAGAACATCACCCCAAAGGGAATGACGACAATTGAAATCACCTAGCAGGAGCACAGGCTCCGGCAAGAAGTCCAGTAGGTGTTTCAGATCAGGAAGAGAAAGTGGGACACTCGGGGGGAGATAAGTGGAACAAACGGTGTACCATTTCCCCACAAACATACGAGCAGCAGAACAATGGAGAGGCGAAGGAAAAAATAAGGGGATAAAGGTAACATCAGAGCGAATCAAGAAAGCAGAAGAGTTAGGAGCCCCAGCAACAACTGGGGGGGGGGGGAGAAAGGAATAGCCACGAAAACGACAAGGACGAGCACCAAGCATCGGCTCCTGGAGACAGACACAAAGGGGCGAAAAGCGCGAAATCAGAAGTTGGAGTTCAAGGAAATTGTTGTAATAACACCGATCGTTCCATTGAAGATTAGACATCGACGAAAAGAGAAAGGACAACAACAGAAAACAAGAAAGAAACAAAGGTGAAAGAGGCTCATTGCACATTAAAGAAGATCAGGATCGGGATCAGGGTCAGCAAAGTCAGGGTTAGGGGGCATGGGTAAACTGAGCAAAGATGGAGGGAAGGAAGTGGGAGAACAGACCAGAGGTGGACAGGCGGGGCCCGGAGAAGGAGAAAGAGGAGGAGACAACCGAGAGGAGCAGTCAAGGACAGCAGCAGGAAGAGGAGGAGTAGAAAGAGGGAAGAGTACCTCAGCAGGAGCAGCAACCGAAAGGGAAGCAGGGGCCAAAGGAACCTCCATAGCAGGAACAGGGGGCTCAAGCACAGAAATAGGAGGGGAAGGAGCAACAGAGCCAGAAGTAGAGGGCAAGGAAGAAAGCGAAGTCTTCTTACCTGCCTGGGAGGAGGAAGGAGAGGAGCCAGGCTTATGCTTCTTACTCAAAGAGACAGGTGTCCCAGCAACTACGTACTGGGCAACAGATTTCAGCGTCTCAACAGGAGAAGCTGAACGAGAGCATACACGATGGCCAGTGGGAGAGCAATGGACATCATCCCACACTGACAGGCGGAAGGAAGAGCCATTAGACGGAGGAGAAGGATGGGAAGGAGGATCGGAGGGAGATGAGGAAGAAGACACAGGAGACATAACAGACCGGACAGAAAGAAGGGGAACCCCAGACAGAGGACCAGGAGCGAAACCCTTCGGGACAGAACTCGGAAGAACAGAGGAGGGGACGGTGGGCGTATCAGGGTCCAAGGCCTGGAAACGGTTTGCGAGTCTGAGGAAGGTGGGAAGGACGAGGAGAGGAAGAGCGCAACACGCGAGCCTAAGATATGTTAGCATAAGGCTCGAGCTGGCAAACCTGGCGCCTTGCCTCAGGAAAAGATAAATGCTCCCGGTGCTTCAAGTTGAGGACGGCTGCCTCAAGCTTGTAATGTATACACGCATGGGAGAAGGTAGGGTGGGGCTCACTGCAATTGAGGCAGCGAGCCTGAGGAGAAGTGCACTCCGACTTAGAGTGATCGTCGCTCCCACACAAAGGACAGAGAGAGACAGTTCCAGAGCAGCGGAGAGCACCATGCCCAAACCTCCAGCACTTATTACAGAGCCGAGGAGAAGGAATGTACTCCTGGACAGAGCACCTGGCACCAGCAAGAATGACAGAGGGCGGAACGGTTGTACCATCAAAGGTAATCTTCACAACCCAAAGAGGCTGACGGCGACGACAAGGAGGGGGACGAGTAAACGTGTCTACCTGGAGGACAGAATGGCCTTGGGCCTCAAGGATATGCTGAATATCATCGTGGCAGTCCTGCAGATTCCAAACACCAGTTGAAACATTGGGTGGGAGGAGAATAGTGCCAACACTGGCATTCAACCGAGAGTTTTTGGAGACCCCAACAGGGGTCTCGCCAAGGCAGGATAAAGCAGCTGAGCAGGAGGCTGCATCTTGAGAAGGAGCAGCAACGACACATGTACCGAGACGGGTGGAGTTGAAGGTGACAGAGGCCTCTACAGAATCAACAAGGTGCCTATGAAGGAAGAAATCGTCAGGAGGGGCAGAATCAAGAGAAAGGAGACCAAAGTATTTGGCCCACGAAGTAGGACCGAACGAGGCTTGATACTCATCAGTATTGGAAGGAATTGAGCGAGTGCGGCCCTGTCGAGGACGGCGTTGAGAACCCCCAGAGAGAGAGGGGTTAAAAGGCGCAGTAGTAACAACTAGAGACTAAGCCATGCCAGGGGATGAGGTAATCACCACTGGGGGCTTAAGGCTCGACCAAACCACAGGAGAGAGGGGAGCCGAGTGGAGTAGTCAGAAAGGCCAAAGGAGGAGCAAGGTCGGGGCCCAATGCAGCAGAGGGTACAGAGCCCGGTTTTCCAACACGGACCGACTCGGGCGCTTGGACGCCCACCACACGAGCCTGAGAAGGTAAAAAGAGGAGCAGAATTCGACATTGTTTTTCTTTTTGTACCTTTCATTCACGAATGTGCCCCCACACCCACCATGGAGCCACAATTAGAGGCAGGACACCCAACAAGAAGCAATCGCCGATCATGTCGGGGCCCCCTAGGGGTGCATCATGTGTATACGCCCTACAAACATTACCTTACAAACTATCAGTTCGTCGAGGTCGGGTTCAGTGACAAAAGGAGGATTGACAATAAAAGGTTCCCCTCGCTCTCGATGTTGGGTACTACAGTTCTACGGGTGCAAGAGTTAGTAAGTAAGTAATTATCAAAAGAAAGGCACCAAACCGGGAAGGCTATGCCCATCAAACACAAAACGTTGTGGAAACCTTCATCAAAGTTTCAACATGGTTGTGGGGAGAGATAAGTTTCATGTATGGTTCAACAAGCACATGAGCAACCTTTAACATAAGAATGGTAAAGTATTTCTTTATGTAATGCAGCAAATGCTGCCTTTTCTTACTCAAGTTTCACCTTTATTTATTAAAAAAATATTTTGTTCATGTTTAAATATTAAATTTATGTATATTATACATATAAATTGGGAATGCTGTGTCTTAGTTGTATGATAGGTGTGCGAAACTTTTACTTTTTATTATGATCTTGCTAAAAAAAAAATTTATAACCCTATTTGCTAAAGGATGTATTCAGTAATACTGTTTTTACGTTTAAAGTATATTTTGGTACTTTATGCATAATACATCAACATCAATGGAAAACGCTGCTGCATAGGTATATGAAGGACACACGCAACATTTAATCTTCCATTTTTTTTTTAATAAAAAATTTGAGTGCATCAAAATACCTCTTTATCACATGTATCTGTATTATAGTAGATTTTACATTAAATATCACTGAAGAACAAGTAGGCGAGTACAACTAGGTAAGTACAACTATATGAGTGAAACTAGGAGAGTACATGTAGGCGAGTACAACTTGGTGAGCACTGTTAGGTGAATACAAGTAGGCGAGTAACCTACTCACTCATAACACGAGAGCAACTAGTGTACTGTACAATGCCAGTTTAACAGACACAATAGTCCCCACTAGCATGGTGTACAACGCCAGTACAACAGACATACTAGTCCCCACTAACATGGTGTACAATGCCAGTACAACTGACAATAGTCCCCACTAGCATGGTGTACAATGCCAGTACAACAGACACAATAGTCCCCACTAACATGGTGTACAACGCCAGTACAACTGACATACTAGTCCCTACTAGCATGGTGTACAATGCCAGTACAAAAGACATACTAGTCCCCACTAACATGGTGTACAATGCCAGTACAACAGACACAATAGTCCCCACTAACATGGTGTACAATACCAGTACAACAGACACACTAGTCCCTACTAGCATGGTGTACAATGCCAGTACAAAAGACATACTAGTCCCCACTAACATGGTGTACAATGCCAGTACAACAGACACAATAGTCCCCACTAACATGGTGTACAATACCAGTACAACTGACACAATAGTCCCCACTAACATGGTGTACAATACCAGTACAACAGACACAATAATACCCACTAACATAGTGTACAATGCCAGTACAACAGACACAATAGTCCCCACTAACATGGTGTACAATACCAGTACAACTGACACACTAGTCCCCACTAACATGGTGTACAATGCCAGTACAACTGACATACTAGTCCCCACTAACATGGTGTACAATGCCAGTACAACAGACACACTAGTCCCTACTAGCATGGTGTACAATGCCAGTACAACAGACACAATAGTCCCCACTAGCATGGTGTACAATACTAGTACAACAGACACAATAGTCCCCACTAACATGGTGTACAATGCCAGTACAACTGACATACTAGTCTTCACACCACACACTGTGTGCGAGTGTAGCTGGTTGAGCGTGTATTCGTGTATGGGTACTCGCCTAGTTGTGCTTGCGGGGGTTGAGCTCTGGCTCTTTGGTCCCGCCTCTCAACCGTCAATCAACAGGTGTACAGATTCCTGAGCCTATTGGGCTCCATCATATCTACACTTGAAACTGTATGGAGTTAGCCTCCACCATATCACTTCCTAACGCATTCCATTTGTCAACCACTCTGACACTAAAAAAGTTCTTTCTAATATCTCTGTGGCTCATTTGGTCACTCAGTTTCCACCTGTGTCCCCTTGTGCGTGTGCCCCTTGTGTCAAAAAGCCGTCTTTATCTACCCTATCAATTCCCTTCAGAATCTTGAATGTGGTGATCATGTCCCTCCTAACTCTTCTGTCTTCCAGCGAAGTGAGGTTTAATTCCCGTAGTCTCTCCTCGTAGCTCATACCTCTCTGCTCAGGTATCAGTCTGGTGGCAAACCTTTGAACCTTTTCCAGTTTAGACTTATCCTTGACTAGATATGGACTCCATGCTGGGGCTGCATACTCCAGGATTGGCCTGACATATGTGGTATACAAAGTTCTGAATGTTTCTTTACACAAGTTTTTGAATGCCGTTCGTATGTTGGCCAGCCTGGCATATGCCGCTGATGTTATCCTCTTGATATGTGCTGCAGGAGACAGGTCTGGCGTGATATCAACCCCCTAGTCTTTTTCTTTCTCTGACTCCTGAAGAATTTCCTCTCCCAGATGATCCCTTGTATCTGGCCTCCTGCTCCCTACACCTATCTTCATTACATTACATTTGGTTGGGTTAAACTCTAACAACCATTTGTTCAACCATTCCTTCAGCTTTTTTAGGTCTTCTCGAAGCCTCAAACAGTCCTCTTCTATTTTAATTCTTCTTATAATTTTAGCATCGTCCGCAAACATTGAGAGAAATAAATCGATACCTTCCGGGAGATCATTTACATATATGAGTAACAAGATAGGACCGAGTACAGAGCCCTGTGGGACTCCACTGGTGACTTCACGCCAATCGGAGGTCTCACCCCTCACCGTAACTCTCTGCTGCCTATTGCTTATGTACTCCCTTATCCACTGAAGCACCTTACCAGCTACACCTGCCTGTCTCTCCAGCTTATGTACCAGCCTCTTATGCGGTACTGTGTCAAAGGCTTTCTGACAATCCAAGAAAATGCAGTCCACCCAGCCCCCTCTTTCTTGCTTAATCTTTGTCACCTGATCGTAGAATTCTATCAAGCCTGTAAGGCAATATTTACCCTCCCTGAACCCATGTTGGCGGATTTGTCACGAAGTCCCTTCTCTCCAGATGTGTTACCAGTTTTTTTCTCACGATCTTCTCCATCACCTTGCATGGTATACAAGTCAAGGACACTGGCCTGTAGTTCAGTGCCTCTTGCCTGTCGCCCTTTTTGTATATTGGGACCACATTCGCCGTCTTCCATATTTCTGGTAGGTCTCCCATCTCCAGTGACTTACTATACACTATAGAGAGTGGCAAGCTAAGTGCCTCTTGTTACGGTGACCTCTCCTATTTCTTTCGTTTTCCGGCTTAATGAGTCATATCAGCTCTCCCTACTGATTCTCTGAGGTTCAGGGAGTCTATTGACATATGTGGCGACCAGACCAGCTGCCAGTTAAGGGAGAACGTTACATTATAAGTTTAAATAAGGGGAAATTGGTGCCCTGATATAAAATGAAAGAGTATCCCCTAATGCAGATATGACCTTTTGGAAGGGACACTAGCCGATCGCGGATTGGCCGACTTAGGTCGCGGGCGACAAATCAGGGCCCGCCATGACGTCACCGAGTGCCCCAGGCGGCGCCAACGTCAGAGTTGACCCGACCTTGGAAGAGACAGGACGCACCTCGGTCTGCTCTCAAGGATTAGAGGCTCTACAAGCCTTTCTTAGTGGATTAGTGCAGGCTATCGCAGCCCATCGGATATATTGGAGACCCCGCGCTTCCGGGAAACAAAAAGGAACCAAGTTTATTGAGCGAAAGAGTGCCAAACTTGGAAAATATTCGGCGATGACGCTGTGCGGCGACGCTGGACGTTGTGGGTCTGTAAAGGTGTGGCGGGCAAGCCTAGCTGTGACCGGGTCACATCCACTGAGGGTGTTGGAAGGACGACACCGTGCCTAGGACAAGGAGCAACGCCTTGTGGAAGGGGCGAGTGTGGGAAAATAGTGATTAGCTCAGTGCCTATCGATGAACCAGGATTGCGGTAACCGAATCCCAGGGATTGGAACGGCGACGACGCGAAGGCTCCACGACACCTCAGGACCTGTGGGACGTTCCTGGATCGTCAAGGAACGACTCAGGAAGTGTGGGAACCTCACACCATCGAGGGACAGGCGTCGTGAGCCAGGAATGTAAGGTAGATCATTTTCCCTCCCATTACCCCCTTATGTGAGTAGGCTAGTTAGGCCACAATATTTACTTATGTATGTGGCAACAGGACTTTAATACTTTAGTAGTAGGATAGGCTGCAAGGCAGCTTGTGTCCAGGACTGTCAGAGGGGACAGTGAGTATGGATGGCAGGACAGTGAAGAAGAGGCGCCGTCGTGGTGAAGAGGCCCTCCTGTGAGAGAGTGTGGGACTCCTGTCTTTCTGCCCAGTTGAAGGAGTGTTGGAGGTCGTGGAAGAAGAGGCTGACGATCTTCAGACTTATTATCCTTATTTTCATATTCATGTATTACTTGTGATTGTATGTGTGATCATGTAATTTGCATCAGTAAATTCACACTTTTATCATTGTGTTTAAGTGTGCCTCCATTTATAATATTTCTCTATGAGCATACACGAAGGTTATCACAGTACCACCTAGGGAACACTATGTTCTCTATAGAAGTTCTTATTGCCTGGAGTGTGGTAAAGACAGCACAGACTTACATAAAAGTGTACCCTTAGCCATCTGATCAGTATCAGTGCCTGAATGGTGGCAACTATTAACGTGGTGGCTATAGAGAGGTAAAGCCACACAGACTTCCTGGGAGAGTACCCTGGGCCAATAGTCTAGTAGCAGATCTACAGGAGTAGCAATCTTCTGGCTACAAACAATATATAATACACCCACTGAACTGCATTGCTGTGGTGCAGATATAATAACCCAGCTGGCGACCTTGTTAAGAAGATAGAGAACAGACGGGAAAAAGAGTTCCTGCAACCTTTTTTTGTCTGGCAAGCAAGACTCAGGGAGGTTATTGTTATAAGGTAAGCCTGAGTCTTCCTTCACTCCTCCACGGGTCTAGGCCGGAACTGTTAACAGTAGTTCCCCTGTGATTGACTTAAGGGCTTCCAGGGTGAATCAGTGGCACCCCTTTTGTGGTGGAAGCAAAGACCTGCGGAGGTGGGCATTGTTGGTCCTCTCATGTGTGACCAAGGAGACTCCAGTGAATCCCGGGAGTCGGAGGGGCTGAGTATTCGGCCTTTTGAGCCCCAAGCAACTGAATGCTAGCAGAGCCCCGGCCCACCCCCCACGTGACAGAGAACTGGTGACCTTGCCAGGATTCGAACCCCGGTAGCCAAGAACTGGGAACTTCGCCAGGAAGCGTGGATCAAGCTACAGTGTGGCCCAAATTTCAAGACAAGTGTTGCCAATTTTGGAGGAGTGTACCAAGGCCCAGCTCCAACAAGTGGCAAACCACTTTGGGATCAGGTTGAGGACGACTAAGGTAGCGGAGCGAAGGATAGAGGTCATGGCACAGCTCACAGCTCGAGAGGAGGCGACGGGAGAGGGGCCATCTCAAGAGGAGCCGTCCCGAGGAGAGCCGTCGCAAGGTGAACCGTCCGGACTAGAGTCACCCCAAGGGCCTATCAGTGTGGAAAGAATTCACAGTGAACATGGGAGCAGTGGAAAGTCCAGCTGTAGTAAGAGGAGCCTGCAACTGGAAATAATGAAGATGCAACTGGAAGCCCAGCTGCGACGAAAGGAGAGAGAAGCGCAAATGCAGCGAGAGGAACGTGCAGCTGAGCTGCAACAAGAGGAATGTGCAGCTGAGCTGCAGCGAGAGGAACGTGCAACTGAGCTGCAGCGAGAGGAACGTGCAGCTGAGCTGCAGCGAGAGGAACGTGCGGCTGAGCTGCAGCGAGAGGAACGTGAGGCCGAGCTGCAGCGAGAGGAACGTGCGGCTGAGCTGCAGCGAGAGGAGCGTGAGCGAGAAGCACGGCTGCAGCGAGAGGAGCGTGAGCGAGAAGCTCGACTGCAGCGGGAAGAAGGAGAGAGACAACTGCGACTGGAGGAGATAAAGGCCAAGAAAGAAGTCGAATTGCGTCGCGTTGAGCGTGGTCTGCCCTCACTACCTGCACGGCGAGATGACCTCAAGGTAAGGGAACGTGACTTACCTACGTTCGAACCACAAGAAGCTGAGGCGTTCTTCGAACACTTTGAACGGATAGCAACTCTGAAGGAGTGGCCGGAAGATGATTGGGCTGCTCTGGTCCAGGGCAGGTTGACTGGTGAGGCCCGGGAAGCCTACAACATGCTGGACCTAGAGGAGTGTGCTAGTTACGACGCGATTAAGAATGCGGTGCTCCACTCATTCCGGCTGACACCAGAGATGTACCGGAAGCGGTTCAGAGAGTGTACGAGAGCGTCGGGAAAGACTTACGCCGAGACCGCCAGGAATATGGAACGGAAATTCCTATGATGGTTGAAGGCGGAGGAAGCGGAGTCGGCGGATGATATCAAACGACTGATAGTGATGGAGAGGTTTATGTCAGTGCTCCATCCTGAGTTGCGAGTAAGGGTGAGAGAAGCAGGTATTAAGTACCTGAAGGCTGCAGCGGACCGAGCCGACATGCTGGAGGAGGCACTACATCTCAGGAGGGAGGGGCCGCCCAGACACTCGCCTTACCCCAGGTTGGGAGGGAACCTAAGGAGTTCAGGAGGAGCGAGGACGGGTGGGGACTCTCCCAAGAGTAGTGAACCCAATGAGGTAACCCAGTTCAAGAGCTCAAGGGAGGCGGGGAGGAAGCCCCAAGCTGTGAGCAGTGGACCTAGCTCGAGAGCAGGTGCTGCAGTCCCGGATACGACGACAGAGAGTCCAAGGAGGACCCAGGGGACGTCTGCAAGTGGTACCGCCAGAGGGACTGGCGAGTGGCCGCCCAGGGGAGGTGGCCGATGCTACAACTGTGGTGTGAGAGGACATTATGCCCGCGAGTGTGAGGAGGACCAAAGGAATATAGGACTAATGTTGGAAGAGGAGAGAGTGTTTGTTCACACTCCATATTATAGTGGACCCAACGTGAATGGTTGGGAAATGAAATTGGGTGAACATCCCTTCGTTTTCGGGGCCAACGTGAAGTTTGGAAAGTCAGACCCTGTGGTGGTTGTCGTTCTTCGAGATACGGGTGCTGACATAAGTATGGTAACCAGGAGTATTCTCCCCAAGGAATTTAATGATTCACCTGTGGGAGTGGTGAGGATACGCAGTGTGGGGGAGGAATACAGGTTGCCACTTCACGAAATACAGCTGATTGCCGACTGCGGAGTCGAGAAAGCTATAGTAGCTGTAGCCCCTAAGTTACCCCTAGAGCATGTACAAATGGTGCTGGGTAATGACCTCGGAGGAGGCAGGATACAACCCGATTGGGCCAGGAGTGCCTATGTTTCAAGCAGCGGTACAATCCTGCCAGGTGAGGTATCGGTCGCTCCAAATAATAGTGAGGAAGCCGACTTCGCCAGGGGAAACGTCGCCAGAGACGACGACGACGAGGGCGAGAGTGCAGAGAGGTCGTCGGAGGTCGTGGAAAACCCCGACGAGGACCTCCGACTAAGCCTGATGATGCCTGTGGAGGAGTGGCGAGGAGAAGCTGTACAAACGCCTGGGGCGGTGAAGAGGCTGCAGACCGCACTCCCTCCACACAGAAACGTGAATAAAGTAAGCTCAGTGGATGAGCGAACGGCAGTGAGGGGCAGAGTGGAGGAGCCACGACGCAGTGCACCCTATGCCAGCCAGATGAACAGTGGGAGGTGCAAGATGAACCACCGTGGTGAGGTGAGCCACAGGGAGGTGGATGAGCCCAACCACGAACCGAAGAAGATGTCTGCATGGAAGAGAATCTCATGGAGGGGTGAAAATGTTCGTCGGGAACGAAGGAGCGAATGGTATAGGAAAGGCAATACAAAGAAAGCAGGGAATAGGTACACCCAGGGTAGGCGCCAGCCTAACCAGAGGGGCATTGGGCCATCGCAAAAGCCTAGTGTGGAAGAGAGGAAGCTGCTGGATGGAGTGCAGGTTACAAGTGCCACTGTGAGGAGACAACGCACCTATGGGGGGAAGAGGAACCGAGAAGAGAGAAGATTGGCGAAGAGGAGATCATGAGAGGAAACATGGAGTACCTGTAGGATGCAGTGGAAGTGCAAGACTATCTCGGAGTGCACGACGCGGTGGAGGCGCTGCATGCACCGAATCTTACAGTGGTAACGAGCCGTTGGAGTACACTCGTAGCCACGGAGAGAGGATTTCTTGTAGGTGTTCAGGGAACACCCATCACACCCGGTCCTATGCGAGGTGGAGATATAATGAAGCAAGTGACTGGCAAGGTGGTACGAGCCACGTCACCAACTGGAGGAGTGACACTTCAGGAACGGAGGGAGCAAGAGTATAGGTGGCCCTCTTGAGTGCCGCTCTTCCGATATGACTCTTATTTTAAGGGGAGGGGTATGTTACGGTGTCCTCTCCTATTTCTTTCGTTTGCCGGCTTAAAGAGTCATATCAGCTCTCCCTACTGATTCTCTGAGGTTCAGGGAGTCTATTGACATATGTGGCGACCAGACCGGCTGCCAGTTAAGGGAGAACGTTACATTATAAGTTGTAAATAAGGGGAAATTGGCGCCCTGATAATGAAAGAGTATCCCCTAATGCAGATATGACCTTTTGGAAGGGACACTGGCCGATCGCGAATTGGCCGACTTAGGTCGCGGGCAACAAATCAGGGCCTGCCATGACGTCACCGAGTGCCCCGGGCGGCGCGAACGTCAGAGTTGACCTAACCTCGGAGGCGAGAGGATGCGCCTTGGTCTGCTCTCAAGGATTAGAGGCTCTACAAGCCTTTCCTAGTGGATTAGTGCAGGCTATCGCAGCCCATCGGATATATTGGAGACCCCGTGCTTCTGGGAAGCAAAAAGGAACCAAGTTTATTGAGCGAAAGAGGGCCAAACTTGGAAGATATTCGGCGACGACACTGGGCGGCGACGCTGGACGTTGTGGGTCTGAAAAGGTGTGGCGGGCAAGCCTAGCTGTGACCGGGTCACATCCACTGAGGGTTTTGGAAGGACGACACCGTGCCTAGGAGAAGGAGCAACGCCTTGGGAAGGGGCGAGTGTGGGAAAATAGTGATTAGCTCAGCGCCTATCGATGAACCAGGATTGGGGTAGCTGAATCTCAGGGATTGGAACGGCGACGACGCGAAGGCTCCACGACACCTGAGGACCTGTGGGACGTTCCTGGATCGTCAAGGATCGACTCAGGAAGCGTGGGAACCTCACACCATCGAGGGACAGGCGTCATGAGCCAGGAATGTAAGGTAGATCATTTTCCCTCCCATTACCCCTTGTGTGAGTAGGCTAGTTAGGCCACAATATTTACTTATGTATGTGGCAATAGGACATAAATTCTTTAGTAGTAGAATAGGCTGCAAGGCAGCTTGTGTCCAGGACTGTCAGAGGGGACAGTGTGTATGGATGGCAGGACAGTGAAGGAGAGGCGCCGACGTGGTGAAGAAGCCCTCCTGTGAGAGTGTGGGACTCCTGTCTTTCTGCCCAGTTGAAGGAGTGTTGGAGGTCGTGGAAGAAGAGGCTGACGATCTTCAGACTTATTATCCTTATTTTCATATTCATGTATTACTTGTGATTGTATGTGTGATCGTGTAATTTGCATCAGTAAATTCACACTTTTATCATTGTTTTTAAGTGTGCCTCCATTTATAATATTTCTCTATGAGCATACACGAAGGTTATCACAGTACCACCTAGGGAACACTATGTTCTCTATAGAAGTTCTTATTGCCTGGAGTGTGGCAAAGACAGTACAGACTTACATAAAAGTGTACCCTTAGGCATCCGATCAGTATCAGTGCCTGAATGGTGGCAACTATTAACGTGGTGGCTACAGAGAGGTAAAGCCACACAGACTTCCTGGGAGAGTACCCTGGGCCAATAGTCTAGTAGCAGATCTACGGGAGTAGCAATCTTCTGGCTACAAACAATATATAATACACCCACTGAACTGCATTGCTGGGGTGCAGATATAATAACCCAGCTGGCGACCTTGTTAAGAAGATAGAGAACAGGCCGGAAAAAGAGTTCCTGCAACCTTTTTTTGTCTGGCAGGCAAGACTCAGGGAGGTTATTGTTATAAGGTAAGCCTGAGTCTTCCTTCACTCCTCCATGGGTCTAGGCCGGAACTGTTAACAGTAGTTCCCCCGTGATTGACTGAAGGGCTTCCAGGGTGAATCAGCGGCACCCCTTTTGTGGTGGAAGCAAAGACCTGTGGAGGTGGGCATTGTTGGTCCTCTCCTGTGTGACCAAGGAGACTCCGGTGAATCCCGGGAGTCGGAGGAGCCGAGTATTCGGCCTTTTGAGCCCCTAGCAAATGAGTGCTAGCAGAGCCCCGGCCCATCCCCCAGTGACACTGCACACTCTTTCAGTATCTTTGGTAAGATCCCGTCTGGACCAACAGCCTTTCTAACATCCAGATCCAGCAGGTGTCTCTTGACTTCCTCTCTCGTAATTTCGAACTCTTCGAAGGCTGCCTGGTTTACCTCCCTTTCTCCTAGCACAGTGACCTCGCCTTGTTCTATTGTGAAGACCTCCTGGTACCTCTTTTTGAGTTCTTCACTCACCTCTCTGTCATTCTCTGTATACCTGTCCTAAGTTTCAATACCTGTTCTTTCACTGTTGTTTTCCTTCTGATGTGACTGTGGAGTAGCTTTGATTCGGTCTTGGCTTTGTTTGCTATATCATTTTCAAAACTTTTCTCTGCTTCTCTTTTCACCCTGACGTACTCATTCCTGGTTCTCTGGTATCTCTCTGTTTTCTGGTGTTCTATTATTCCGGAAGTTCCTCCACGCCCTTTTTTTCAGTTTCTTCGCTTCCATACATGCCCTACTATACCATGGATTCTTCTGTTGCTTCTCGGATTTTTCCCTTTGGGCCGTGATGAACCTGTTTACTGCCTCCTGACACTTTTGGGTAACAGTCCATCATACCCTGTACAGACTTATCTCGGAGGTCTGTGTTCCAAGGTATTTCACTTAGGAAACTTCTCATCTGTTCATAATTCCCCTTTCGGTATGCCAGCCTTTTGATTCCTAGTTCTTTTTGGGTGTAGTCGTGTGTGTGTGTAGTCGTATGTGGGTGTAGTCATGTGTGGGTGTAGTCGTGTATGGGTGTAGTCGTGTATGGGTGTAGTCGTATGTGGGCGTAGACGGATGTGTGTGTAGCTGGTCAAGGGTGTAGTCATGTGGGGGGTGTAGTCGTGTGTGGGTGTAGCCAGTTGAAGGTGTAGTCATGTGTGGGTGTAGTAGTGTGTGGGTGTGTAGCCGGGTGTGAGTGTAGCAGGTTGAGGGTGTAGCCGGTTGAGGGTGTAGCCGGTTGAGGGTGTATCTGGGTGAGTGTGTAGCCAGGTGTAAGTGTAGCTGGATGAGGAAGTAGCCGGTTGAGGGTGTAGCAGGCTGAGGGTGTAGCCGGTTAAGGGTGTAGACGCTTGAGGGTGTATGTACATAAAAATATGTACATAAAAATGGCAGCCGAGCAATACCGACAAGTTACCGGCAGGTCAAAGGTCCCTCCCTCAGTCTGTCTCCAGCCCGGGCAGGACACTAACACACCCGCCTCTGTTTAGTAAGAACTGAACACCAGCACACACACACCTCCACCAACACCCCCTCTCACCACATCATTCAACACCCTCTCTTAACACCACTCCACCCAACACCCTCTCTGAACACCACACCACCCAACACCCCCCCCCCTCTCACCACCACACTACCCAACACCCCCTCTTAACGCACCACTACCCAACACCTCCCTCTCAACACCACACCACCCAACACCCTCTCTCAACACCACACCACCCAACACCCCTTCTCACCACCACATTACCCAACACCCCTTCTCACCATCACACCACCCAACACCCCTTCTCACCATCACATCATCCAACTCCACCACAACCACATCACAAGCACCACCATCCACCACTACCACCAGCAGTACCATACTACCACTACCACACCACCAGGGGCCTGGTAGCCTGGTCGATAGCGCGCAGGTCTCTTAATTCTTTGGTGCGGGTTTGATTCCCGCACCCGGCAGAAACAAATGGGCAAAGTTTCTTTCACCCTGAATGCCCCTGTTACCTAGCAGTAAACAGGTACCTGGGAGTTAGTCAGCTTTCACGGGCTACTTCCTGGGGGTGTATGTGTGTGTGGTGTGAAAAAAAAGTAGTTAGTGCAGTTAGTAATCTATTGATTGACAGTTGAGAGGCGGGCCGAAAGAGCAAAGCTCAACCCTCGCAAATACAACTAGGTGAATACACCACCACACCACCACTACCTCATCACCCCAACCACTATCACTACAACCACAACACTACCACCGCAACCACACTACCACATCACTACCACAAGTACCACACCACAACTACCACACTATGACTACCACCACTACCACACTATCACTACCACCACACCACCACTACTACACTCCCACCACTACCAGCAATACCACACCATCACTACCACACCACAACAACCACACAATCCCAACTACAACACAAATATAACACCACCTCTACCAGCACTACCACACCAGCACTACCACACCAGCACTACCACACCACCACTATCACACCACCACTATCACACCACTACCACCTAGCCCCCCTGTTCCAGACCCTCCCAGCCCCCTCATACCCCAGCCCCCCCCCCCCCCCAGGTCCCCCATCCTAGGCTCACCCATCCCAGACATCCCTTGCCCCGCAACTCCAGTGGAATCAACAGCAACTGAGAATGGACTGAAGAGAGTCAGCTTCAAAGTCATGTACACGAACATAGATGGGATTACAAACAAGGCCAGTGAACTTAGGGAAAGAACACAAGAAGTAAACCCAGATGTAATTGATGACCAAAATGACTCAATTGAAACCCAGATGACTCCCAGAAAAAAAACTCAGGAATCATAATGAATGCGGTGTTTCCCCAGGATTACACTGTAATAAGGAAAGAGGGAAGGAAGGGGAGGAGGCGGAGTGGCTCTACTGATGAGAAAGGAATGGAGTTTCGAGGAGATGGTTGTTCCGGACTGTGAAGGGTTCAGAGACTTCATCACAGGCACCATGACGATGGGAGGACCAAGAGTAGTAGTAGCAGTGATATATAACCGACCACCAAATGAAAGAAGACCCAGGCAAGAGTATGACAGAAACAACATGGCAGTTAACATTATCATTGAGAGAGCAGCCGCTGCTGCCTGTAGAAACCGATCCCATCTGCTCATCATGGGGGAATATAATCATGGTAAGATAGACTGGGAAAACACAGAACCACATGGAGGTGAGGAAACATGGAGAGCGAAACTGCTAGAGGTGACGACTAGAAACTTTTTAACTCAGCATGTCCGCAGGGTCCCACGACAATGAGAGGCAATGATGAACCAGTAAGACTCGACCTAGTATTCACTCTGAACGATTCAGACATAAGGGAAATCGGTCTTGAAGCCCCCGGGGGTATGAGTGATCACAGTGTACTAGTGTTTGAATATCTGGTCGAAGAAGGGTTAACGTACTCAAGGAAGGGACCAGAAAACAAGAGGCCGGCATTCCAGAAGGGAAACTATGAGGAGATGAGAAAATTCCTAACTGAAATAGCTTGGGAAACAGAGTTCAGAGGAAAGACGGTGAAGTTCAAGACATGATGGACTACATCACACAGAAGTGAAAGGAGGCAGCAGACAAGTACGTCCCAGTCCAAAAGGAAAAAATGAAATGGAAATGAGAAACCCATGGTTTAATCAGAGTTGCAAGCTAGCAAAGCAGCTAAATAAAAGGGCGTGGAGAAACTATAGAAACAACAGAACACTAGAGAGCAGAGAAAGATACCAGAGCGCCAGGAATGAATACGTCAGGGTGAGAAGAGAGGTAGAGAGGCAATATGAAAATGACAGCGAGCAAGGCAAAGACTCAACCCAAACTGCTGCATAGCCACATCAGGAGGAAAACAACAGTGAAGGAACAGGTAATGAAACTGAGGATAGGGGCAGAAAGATTCACTACAAACGACAAGGAAGTGTGCGAGGAACTCAATAAGAAATTCCAGGAAGTCTTCACCTCAGAGCAAGGAGAACTCCCAGAGATAAGGGAGGGAACACGAACCCAGACACCACTAGAGGAGTTTGAGATTACCAGTGGGGAGGTGAGGAAGCATCTGCTAGATTTGGATGTGACAAAGGCTATAGGCCCGGATGGAATCTCACCATGGATCCTTAAGGAAGGAGCAGAGGCTCTGTGCCTACCACTCTCCATAGTGTACAACAAGTCACTGGTAACAGGCGAACTGCCAAAAATTTGGAAGACGGCCAATGTAGTCCCAATATACAAGAAGGGTGATAGGCAGGAGGCACTGAACTACAGGCCAGTGTCCCTAACTTGCATTCCATGCAAGATGATGGAAAAGATTGTGCGAAAAAAAGCTAGTGGAACATCTGGAGCAAAAGAATTTTGTAACAACATCAACATGGGTTCATAGATGGCAAATCATGCCTAACAGGATTAATTCAGTTCTATGACCAGGGCACAAAAATCAGGCAAGAGAGAGAGGGCTGGGCAGACTGCATATTTCTGGTTTGCCAGAAAGCTTTTGACAACGTACCACATAAGAGACTAGTGCACAAACTGGAGATGCAGGCAGGAGTGAAAGGAAAGGTACTCCACTGGATAAGAGAGTACCTAAGCAATAGGACACAGCGAGTCACCGTGAGAGGTGAAGTCTCGGAGTGGCGGGGAGTCACCAGTGGAGTCCCAAAGGGATCAGTCCTTGGACCTATTCTGTTTCTGATATACGTAAATGATCTTCAAGAAGGAATGGACTCTTTCCTCTCGATGTTTGCTGATGACGCGAGAATTACGAGGAGGATCAGGACAGAGGAGGATAGTATGAGGCTAGAAGATGACCTAGACAAACTGAAGGAATGGTCCGACAAATGTCTACTAAAGTTCAACCCTAGTAAATGTAAGGTAATGAAACTAGGAGGAGGAACTAGGAGGCCAGTCACTGGATACCGAATGGGAGATGAAGTCCTTCGCGAAACGGACAGAGAGAAAGATCTGGGAGTTGATATCACGCCAAACCTGTCTCCTGAAGCCCACATGAAAAGAATAACATCAGCGGCCTATGCGAGGCTGGCTAACATACGAACCGCTTTCAGAAACCTGTGTAAGGAATCCTTCAGAATCTTGTATACCACATATGTAACGCCAATCCTGGAGTTTGCAGCCCCAGCATGGAGTCCGTACCTAGTCAAGCACAAGACGAAGCTGGAAAAAGTTGAGGTCTGCCACTAGGTTAGTCCCAGAACTAAGAGGCATGAATTATAACTTTCAGTGTCAGAGTAGTTAGTAAATGGAATGTACTAGGAAGTGATGTGGTGGAGGCTGACTCCATACACAGTTTCAAATGTAGATATGACAGAGCCCAGAAGGCTCAGGAATCTGTACATCAGTTGATTGACGGTTGAGAGGCGGGACCAAAGAGCCAGAGCTCAACCCCGCAAACACAACTAGGTGAGTAAAACTAGGTGATTACTACCACACAACCACTACCAACACAACCACAACTATATCAGTAACACACTACCACACCACTACTACCATACCACCACAATTACAGCAGTACCACACTACTACTACCACTCAACCACTACCTCACTACCACCACTATCATGCCACCATTACCACACCACCAATACACCAGACTACTACAGCAGCCCACTACACCACGCTACTACACCAAGCCACTACACCAGGCTTCTACACCACGCCACTACAACAGGCTACTACACAGGACTACACCACGCTACTACACCAGGCTACTACATGCTACAAAACCAGGATACTACACCAGGCTACTACACCACGCCGCTACAACACGCCACTACACCAGGCCACTACACCATGCCACTACATCAGGCTACTAAAGGCTACTACACCATGGTACTACACCAGGGTACTACACCAGGCTACTACACCAGGCTTCTACACCACGCCACTACAACAGGCTACTACACAGGACTACACCACGCTACTACACCAGGCTACTACATGCTACAAAACCAGGATACTACACCAGGCTACTACACCACGCCACTACACCATGCCACCACATCAGGCTACTAAAGGCTACTACACCATGGTACTACACCAGGGTACTACACCAGGCTACTACACCACACCACCACACAACTATGCAATGCTACTGCACCATGCCACTACACCAGCCCACAACACCAGGCCACCAGGCTACTACATCAAGCTACTACACCAGGCTGCTACACCATACCACCACACAACTATGCCATGCTACTACACCATGCCACTACACCAGGCCACTATACCAGGCTACTACACAACCCAACTACACGACGCTACTACACCAAGCCACTACATAATGCTACTTCACCAGGCTACTACACCGCGCTACTACACCAGGCCACTACACCCGACTAATACAGCAGGCCACTACACTACGCCACTTCACGAGGCCACTACACAAGGCTACTACACCACGCTACTGCACCATGCCACTACACCACGCTACCATACCATGCCACTACACGAGGCTAATACACCACGCTACTACACCGGGCAACTACACCAGGCCAACAAACCAGGCCACTACACCACGCTACTATACTAGGCCACTACACCAGGCTATACTACACCATGTCATTGCACCAGGCCACTACACCAGGGTACTATATCAAGCTACTACACAACGCCACAACACCAGGCCACTACACCAGGCTACTACACGCGGGCTACTTCACACCACTACACTAGGCTACTATATCAAGCAACTACACTACGCACCTACACCAGGCTACTACACCACGCAGCTACAACAGGATACAACACCCGGCTACTACACCAGGCTACTAAACAACGCCACTACACCAGGCTACTACACAAAGCCACTGCACAATTCCACTACACCAGGCCACTACAACAAGCTACGACACAACGCTACTACACCAGGCTACTACTACAGGCCACTACACCGCGCCACTACACCAGGCTACTACTACAGGCCAATACACCGCGCCACTACACCAGGCTACTACTACAGGCCACTACACCGCGCCACTACACCAGGCTACTACACCACGCCACTACACCACGCCACTACATCAGGCTACTAAAGGCTACTACACCATGGTACTACACCAGGGTACTACACCAGGCTACTACACCACACCACCACACAACTATGCCATGCTACTGCACCATGCCACTACACCAGCCCACAACACCAGGCCACCAGGCTACTACATCAGGCTACTACACCAGGCTGCTACACCATACCACCACACAACTATGCCATGCTACTACACCATGCCACTACACCAGGCCACTATACCAGGCTACTACACAACCCAACTACACGACGCTACTACACCAAGCCACTACATAATGCTACTTCACCAGGCTACTACACCGCGCTACTACACCAGGCCACTACACCCGACTAATACAGCAGGCCACTACACTACGCCACTTCACGAGGCCACTACACAAGGCTACTACACCACGCTACTGCACCATGCCACTACACCACGCTACGATACCATGCCACTACACGAGGCTAATACACCACGCTACTACACCGGGCAACTACACCAGGCCAGCAAACCAGGCCACTACACCACGCTACTATACTAGGCCACTACACCAGGCTATACTACACCATGTCATTGCACCAGGCCACTACACCAGGGTACTATATCAAGCTACTACACAACGCCACAACACCAGGCCACTACACCAGGCTACTACACGCGGGCTACTTCACACCACTACACTAGGCTACTATATCAAGCAACTACACTACGCACCTACACCAGGCTACTACACCACGCAGCTACAACAGGATACAACACCCGGCTACTACACCAGGCTACTAAACAACGCCACTATACCAGGCTACTACACAACGCCACTGCACAATTCCACTACACCAGGCCACTACAACAAGCTACGACACAACGCTACTACACCAGGCTACTACTACAGGCCACTACACCGCGCCACTACACCAGGCTACTACTACAGGCCAATACACCGCGCCACTACACCAGGCCACTACACCAGGCTACTACTACAGGCCACTACACCGCGCCACTACACCAGGCTACTACTACAGGCCACTACACCGCGCCACTACACCAGGCTACTACACCACGCCACTACACCACGCCACTACAACAGTCACTATACCAGGCTACTACAACAGGTCACTACACCAGGCTACTACACCACGCCAGTACACCAGGCCACTACACTAGGGTACTATATCAAGCTACTACACAACGCCACTATACCAGGCTTCTACGGCACTCTACTACACCAGGCAACTTCACCAGGCCACTACACCAGGCTACTACACCAGGCCACTACAGCAAGCTACTACACTAGGTCAACACACCAGGCCACTACACCAAATCACTACACCAGGCTACTATACCACGCTAATACACCTGGCTACTACACCAGGCTACTTCACCACGCTATTACACCAGGTTACTTCACCAGGCTACTACACAACGCCACTACACGCAATTACACCAGGCTACTACACCACACCACTACACCATGCCACTACACAACACCACTACATGCAATTACACCAGGCTACCAAACCACGCTACTACACCAAGCTACCACACCATACTACAGCAGGCTACCACACCACACTACTACAGCAGGCTACTAAACCAGGCTACTACAGGTTACTACACCAGGCCGCTACACCACGTCACTACACCAGGCTACTATACCACGCTACTACACCAGGCTATACTACACCATGCCACTACACCACACTACTATACCACGCCACTACACGACGCTACCTCACCACGCCAATACACCAGGCTACTACACCACACCATCCCACTACACCAGGCTACTACACCACGCTTCTACACGCCACTACAACAGGTCACTACACCAGGCTGCTATACAACGCTACTACACCAGGCAACTACACCATGTCACTTCACCAGGCCACTACACCACGCTACTACACTACTAAACCAGGCTACTACACCAGGCTATTTCACCACGCCACTACATCATGCCACTACACAACGCCACCACACAACACTACTACACGCAACTACACCAGGCTACTACACCGCGCCACTACACCAGGCTACTACACCGCGCCACTACACCAGGCTACTACACCAAGCCACTATACTTCTCTACTACAAATGGTAAATGAATAAAAATGATGAATCCACCATTATTATGATCCTTTTTTATTTTACTAAACGTAGAAATATATTTTTATATTTTTTTACATCTCCTATTTTAGCATTTTAACTTTAAACCACTTCATAAAAGGCGTGACAAAGTTTCAAATTAGGGTTAGGTACATAGGTTGTTATAAGTTTCGGAAACTTATTTAATTCCACACAAAATAATGTATCTAATGCGAGAAAACAAACGTTTCCAATTTTTTCTAACACTTTCCAGGAACGTTGTGGAAACTTAAAATTGTTTCCTAGGTGTAGCACCATCAAATGTGCGGGATAATCAGAGGGCGCTAAATATCACTAAGGATGCCAATATGAGAACAAAAACGCACAAGGCAAATGATCAAAAGTATCCGACTCACCAATTAAACAATCGAGAGACAAGCAACTGCGGTGGACTGTCGGAAAACAAGACACGTTTGTCCTGGAAGTCAGGACATTCAGCAAGGATATGCAAGACCGTAAGAGAGACAATGCAATAAGGACAATAAGGAGCAGGGCAGCACTCAATCAAGTGACCACGAGTTAAGCGTGTATGGCTAATATGCAACCTCGCCAGAGCCGTTTCCCATCACCGGTTACAGTGGTAGGAGGACGGCCATGAGGACAACTTTCAAGAGAATGTAGTTTGTTAACAGTAACAGACGACCAACAAGCCTGCCAACGGGTAAGGATGGAGGAATGGATAATCGGGTAAAAGTCGGAATATGGAATACCTCTACGAGAGATGGGACAAGAGCAGACAGCTTCCCTGGCGGCAGCATCTGTATGCTCATTTAAAGAGACACCAATATGACTGGGAACCCAACAAAACTCAACTGACTTAAATTTACTGTGAACAAGAAACAGCCAATGCTGGATCTCGACAACCACTGGATAAACCGGATTAAAAGGACCCGAGAGCCATGAGGGCACTACGAGAGTCTACAACAACAGCAAAGGAAGATTGACAACGAGAGAGCACGAGACGAAGAGCATAGAGAATAGCATAAAGTTCCGCCTTGAGGATGCTGATCTCCAGAGGTAAGCGACACAAGTGTGATTAGGAAAAACAATAGAGTAGCCAACACCGTCCACAGACTTAGACCCATCGGTGAAAACGGAAACGGAGTGGGAGTGGGAAGAAAAGTGCTCAAGGAAAAGGCGTTTTAGAACAGAAGGAGGGATAAAAGCTTTAGTGATGCGGGTCAAGGATGTACAAAACTGTGGAAGGGGGACTCTCCACGGGGGCAAAGAAGGAACAACACGAGGAGAAATAGAAATACGAACGGAAAGAGAATCCTGGAGGCGAGATAACCGGACAGAAAGAGGGAGGTGGTGATGAGGAACAGGAACCACAGGAGGGGTAAAAGTTAAAGCCCGACAGAGGCGAGAGGAGGGATGTTGCAAGGACCGCGCAAGATAGCGAAGACAGTAGCGATCACGGCGGTCCTGGAGAGATAGGAAGCCAGTGTCAACATACAAGTAGTGGGAGTCGAACGAAAGGCACCAGAACTGAGGCGCAACTCTGTATGGCGCAAAGCATCGAGACGGAGAACGGAGAGACGAGTGGGGTTGAAGGTAACAGAGGCATCCATGGAATCAACAAGATGCCGACGGAGGGAGAAATCTAGCGAGGAATCTAGCGAGTGCGGCCATGGCACGGACGGCGTTGTGAACACCCTGAGAGAGAGAGAGGGGGTTGAAAGGCGCAGTAGTCACAACGAGAGACTTAGCCGTGCCAGGGGACGAAGTGGTGACCACTGGGGGCTCGAGGCTCGACCCAACCACAGAGAAGGGAGGGGAGCCGTGGGGAGAAGTCAGGAGGGTCAAAGGAGGAGCAAGGTCGGGTCCCAACGCAGTGGAGGGCTACAGAGCCCAGTCTTCCAATACAGTCCGACTCAGGGGTTTGGTTGCCCACCCCACGAGCCTTAGAGAGTACAAGAGAAACATTCAACGACATAAATACGAAGAGAGCCAGTTTCATCCACGAATGGGTCCCCATACCCACCAAGGAGCCACAATTAGAGGCAGGACACCCAACAGGAAGTTATTGCCGATCACGCCGGGGCCCCCCTAGGGCTTCTTCGTGCGTATACACCTCACAAACTCCACCTTAAGAACCGTCAGTCCCTCGAGATCGGGTTCAGTGATGAAAGAAGGATTGACAATAAAAGGTTCCCCCTCGCTCGAGACGTTGGGTACTACAGTTCTACGGGTGCAAGACTATGCCTCCTCAAGCACCCGAGCGTCAAAATAGAAGAAGTCCAAAGAAATAACCAAAACAAGCAAAAGGTCAGCAGGAAACGACAAACAGATAGAAGAGGGGGGAGAAAAACGAAACAGAAGGAAAAGAAAAAGTTGTTCAGCACAATTAGAGATGGCAGCAGCAGGAGCACAAGGCTACAAAAGGACAGGACTGTCCCAAGGAGCATCACACTCCGGCAGCTGCTCACCAAGGTCCCCCCCCCCCCCGTCACAGCAACAACGAGCTGAACAGGGAGGGGGGGCTGTGACAGGTAAAAACATTCTTTTGTTAAGAAACAGCGTCATCTGTTAAACGTTAGAGCTACGTAATGTGCCATTGTATGTTTCACATGAGATCGCATGGTGACTCACAATCTTTCTAATGACAGCCTGTCCTCCAAACAAATATCACAAAAGTGATTCCACACACTCGCCAAAACCCGTTTACAAATAACAAATGGTTTACACACGACTACTAATTTCAATCGAACACTTCCTGAACAAGTGCTTCACTGGCGATTTTTTTTCAAACCACAACGCTGTAAATGCTTCACCCCACGAACGAGAATACAAATAATCGTCAACAGAACCTAAACACCTAGTCTAAACTAACCTATGACTATATATGCACAATATTCTAATACATTACAATATTAGTTTATATTTTAGAAAATTCCCGTTTTTAATGATCAGTATTGTTACGGTGCCCTCTCCTATTTCTTTCGTTTGCCGGCTTAAAGAGTCATATCAGCTCTCCCTACTGATTCTCTGAGGTTCAGGGAATCTAATGATATATGTGGCGACCAGACCGGCTGCCAGTTAATGGAAGGAGGTTACATTATAAGTTGTAAATAAGGAGAAATTGGCACCCTGATATAAAATGAAACAGTATCCCCTACGGCAGATATGACCTTTTGGAAGGGACACTATGTCGATCGCGGATTGGCCGACGTAGGTCGCGGGCGACCAATCATAGCCCGCCATGACGTCACCGAGTGCCCCGGGCGGCGCCAACGTCAGAGTGGCTCTGACCTTGGAAGCGACAGGACGCGCCTCGGTCTGCTCTCAAGGATTGGAGGCTCTGCAAGCCTAGTTCAGTGGATTGAGCTGGCCATCGCAGCCCATCATAGTTATTGGAGACCCTGCGCTTCTGGGAAGCAAAAGAGGAACCAAGTTCAGTGAGCAGAGAAGTGCCAAACTTGGAAAATAGTCGGCGACGACGCTGGGCGGCGCCGCTGGTTGGACGTTGAGGTCTGGAAGGTGGGCGGGCAGGCCTAGCTGTGACCAGGGTCACATCCACTGAGAATCTTGGAAGGACGACACCGTGCCTAGGACACGGAGCAACGCCCTGTGGGAGAGGCGAGTGTGCGGAAAAATAGTGATTAGCTCAGCGCCCATCGATGAACCAGGATTGGGGCAGCTGAATCTCAGGGATTGGAACGGCGACGACGCGAAGGCTTCACGACACCTGAGGACCTGTGGAACGTCCTGGATCGTCAAGGATCGACCCAAGGAAGCGTGGGAACCTCACACCATCGAGGGACAGGCGTCGTGAGCCAGGAATGTAAGGTAGATCATTTTCCCTCCCATTACCCCTTGTATGAGTAGGCTAATTAGGCCACAATATTTACTTGTGTATGTGGCAGCAAGACCTTATTACTTTAATAGTAGAATAGGCTGCAAGGCAGCTTGTGTCCAGAACTGTCAGAGAGGACAGTGTGTATGGATGGCAGGACAGTGAAGAAGAGGTGCCGACGTGGTGAAGAGGCCCTCCTGTGAGAGTGTGAGACTCCTGTCTTCCTGCCCAGTTGAAGGAGTGTTGGAGGTCGTGGAAGAAGAGGCTGACGATCTCCAGACTCATTATCCATATTCCATATTCATGTATTACTTGTGATTGTGTGTGTGTGTTCATGTAATTTGCATCAGTAAATCCACACATTTTATTACTGTGTTTGAGTGTGCCTCCATTTATGATATTTCTCTATGAGCATACATTTCTGGCTACAAACAATATATAATACACCCACTGAACTGCATTGCTGGGGTGCAGATATAATAACCCAGCTGGCGACCTTGCTAAGAGGAAGATAGAGAAGACAGGCGGGAAAGGAGTTCCTGCAACCTTTTTTTTGTCTGGCAGGCAAGACTCAGGGAGGTTATGGTTATAGGTAAGCCTGAGTCTTCCTTCACTCCCCCACGGGTCTAGGCCGGAACTGTTAACAGCAGTTTCCCCGTGTTTGACTGAAGGGCTTCCAGGGTGAATCAGTGGCACCCCTTTGTGGTGGAAGCAAAGACCTGCGGAGGTGGGCATTGTTGGTCCTCTCTTGTGTGACCAAGGAAACTCCGGTGAATCCAGGGAGTAGGAGGGGCTGAGCATTTGGGCCTTTGAGCCCCTAGCAGCCGAGTGTTAGCAGAGCCCCGGACCGCCCACCCCCACGTGACAGTATGTAAAAATTTATGAATGTGTGTGGGGTTCGACCGCTGGATGGAATGGACTTTAGTCGGGGACGGGTTGCTAATGATCACTTTAACTGTCTTTGATACAACACATGCTATACTAAGTATGTTATGGTTCCATTTCAATGTTTCAGACTGCATTGACAAATTGAATTTTCATAGATTTATTTTTCATTTTGATTTTATTATTTTGTGTCACATTGCATTGAAATTTAGCTGTTTTTTTTACCATACCATTAATTTCTTTTATACAAGTATAGATGCCACACTTTTGACAGGTAAACATGCTTTTTTGAAAAACAGTGCCATCTGTTGCAAGTAAGAGCAACACACACTACACTAAATGTTACGATTCCATGTCAAGGTTTTCTATTTTAGTGATATAGTCAGTTTTCATAGACTTCGATTTGTTTGCATTTAATTATTTTTTGCGACATTGTATTATAATTGATCTGCGTTGTTTACCATACTGTTCATTTTGCGAGTATAGGTCATTTGTTTCCATTGTTTATCATTTCGTTTTTAACTTTCCTATATTTCAGTGGTGGGAACATCAGATCATTTGGAAATGCATCTGACGAGGGAGTGGGGAATGGTAGAGAGGATGAGGGGACGGGAGAGTGGGGGGGGGGGGATGTTTGGGAGTACGAGGAAACAACGCCATCTGTTACATGCAACAGATGGCGTTGTTTTTCAAGAAATACATAGTTTTACCTGTCACAGGTGTGGCATCTATACTTACACATACGAAATTAACGATATGGTAAACACAGCTCAATTCCAACACAGTGTCACAATAATTCAATAAAAAATTAAATCGAAATCTATGAAAATAAAATTTATCAGTGCAATCAGAAACATTGAAATGGAATTCGTGACATATTTAGTATAGCGTGCATGTTAGTATTATGTGCAACAGATGGCGCTGTTTTTCAAAAAAAACATGTTTTTACTTGTCACAGGGGTGGCATCTATATAGTAGGTATATAAAAAGACGCGCCTATTCGAATGCAACGTTGTGTCAATTTCAAAGCAATCGGTAAAGAGGTTTTGAAGATCTCTCACGCGAAAAACACATGAAAAAACACAGTTTCAGAAAAAAACTTTTACCGTTAAAGACGTGACATCTATATAGTCTATATATATATAAACTTGGCCGGATGCGAAAGTAACGTTGTGTGAAAATTTCAAAGCAAATCGGTTAAGAACTTTCGGAGATTAGCGATTTTGATCAAACGAACATTTCCACTTTTATTTATATAGATTATATATAACGCTATTAGAGGTCAAAGGGATTGGCGTTGCTAGCCTTTACGCTAGCCTGATTCACGGTTAACAATCACAAAGTGCCTTTGCCAAGGCGGTCTTTGCGCACTCGCTGGTACCCCCTGGCAACAAAGTCAACAACACTCGACCATCCCCACTTGCTAGTATCTTCCAGAACCGAAGTCTACAGTGCTTGACCACAGCGCTCTTATAGCCTCACTGGCTTGCACCTCCAGGAGTAAAGTTCACAGCTCTCGACCAGCACACTTGGCTAGTCCATCCAGGAGTAAAGTCCACAGCGCTCGACCAGCCCACTTAACCTATCCATCCGGGTCGACCTCTGTCTTCCACTGTCCAGGCTTTACTGCCTTCCCTAGCCTGCCTCGGGTCTCTCGTCACCTTTCAGCCTGGCAGACTAAAAGATGGGAAGCTATGATTACTGGGAGGGTCGACTTGTATAGTTCGCACCCGGATCGTAGATGGCGCCGAAGTCCGTCACAGGGAGAATGGTAGAAGGATGATTGGACGGTGAAGTGGGGAATGGTTAGGAGGACGATTGGGACGGTGGAGTGGGGGATGGTGGTGAAAACAAACGGATGGGAGTGAGGAGTAGTTGGGAGGACCAGGGGACGGGGGAGGGGGGAATCGTGAGGAGGAATGAGAGACAGGGAAAGGTTGCTGTGGCTCAGCAACGCACGTGTGTTGCTCAATCACAGCAGCGCGTGGTCGGGTACAGCTAGTGCTTAAATAATACCATAAACATTTTGGAATAACAAAGTAACATAAAAAATTATATAAACTTTGTCCAAATCTGTTAAGTTGTCTGTTGAAAGAGATGCGGCACACATTTATATTGATGCATTACCCCCAACCTGAGAACTCAGTGGCAGGATGAACAACGCTTAGCACATGCAGGCGATGTATGTGGTCTGCTGAGCAATTATTTTAGATCTCGTGACTTCTCAAGTAGGATAGTTATTGTTGATACAGAACGGGCAAGTTACTGATCATTCTGCTCATAAGCAAAGAAGAATTGCATTGAAGTGTGCATAAAATAGTACGCTAAAACCATATTTTATGTTACTAGTGCGTATTGTATAAGTTTATTAATAACACATATTAATATGCATATTTTACCTTCACCAGAGATCTTAACAGTTGCTTACCTTGGCACCCCTCTCACGACACGCCACTGATCTTCATTTATAGTCGAGAACAGATGTAAGTCACACACATGCCACAGTCACATATGTTCCTCATTCATAGTCAAGCACAGATGTATGTAGGAGCCACACACCTGCTTCAGCCACATATACTCCTCATTCATAGTCAAGCACAGATGTTTGTAAGTCATACACCTGCCTCAGCCACATTTACTCCTCATTCAGAGTCAAGCACAGATGCATGTAAAAGCCACACACCTGCCTCAGTCACAGTTGTTGGGAATCCGACACTAGATTATTAACATACCAATATACAAACATAGTAAGGGGAGACATGATCACTACCTACAAAATACTCAGAGGAATTGACAGGGATAGATCAAGATAAACTGTTTAACACGGGTGGTACGCGAACTAGGGGACACAGGTGGAAACTAAGTACTCAGATGAGCCACAGGGACGTTAGAAAGAACTTTTTCAGTGTCAGAGTAGTTAATTAACAGGTGGAATGCATTAGGCAGTCATGTGGTGGAGGCTGACTCCATACACAGTTTCAAATGAAGGTATGATAGAGCTCAATAGGCTCAGGAATCTGTACATCAGTTGATTGACAGTTGAGAGGCGAGACCAAAGAGCCAGAGCTCAACCCCCGTAAGCACAATTAGGTGAGTACTAGCACCCAATATAACCAACAAACATGGTTATACTAGCTACATAGTCATAAAAGGATTATAGAGAATGGGAGATCTGTGACGTCATCAACAAAACAAACATTTAAGCTCTACACGTATCTTTAAGCCACCAATCTAGGCATTAGAATTTATATAAAAGTGTTCTATATTCTTTAACTTAATTAAATATACCATAAAATTAAAGGCTCTTTCTTATTGTCAAATTAAAGTAAAAAATAGAACCATATTTTAGTGGGAAGTGGTACTCTCTTGTTTACATTCTGGATCAGAGTCCAGCTGCCTCCTCGGGGGCGTCTCCAAAAATTGTTCTGTTCAAAAATCTCTCATTCTTGACTATGAATGAAGAGTATATGTGAATGAAGCAGGTGTGTTGCTCTTAAATCTGTGTTTGACTATGAATGAGGAGCATGTGTGACTGTGGCAATTGTATGAATTACAAACACTTGTGCTTGACTATGAAGGATGAGTATATGTGAAAAGCAGCATGCGGCGATCCCGCTTTAGGCCAGCCAAGTCATTCTGTGCGCCGCAATTGTCCCATTAAGACGCGGTAAGATTGTATGATCAGCCAATAACCGCAATTTCCGTCACAGCGACATTGATTGTCATCTCATCACATCCATTTCATTTCTGTTAACTGAGGTGCTACAGAATCAAATTTGCGCCGGTGTGGAAGACTAATTTAGGATGTGTGATAGAGTAAAGTGTCATCGACACGTGATCTCGCAGATGCACTGGACTGCTAATTTAGATCCGTGAATATTGTCAGCATCGATCGTCATCCGTTTTTATGACTTAGATACCTGGCAGAGGTGAAAGTTGGGCAAATTTCTCAAGTGTTGGAGAAAGCTTCCTGAGCTAATTTAGTGAAATTACGTCAGCTCAGAGTGGACACTGAGTCCCGCCGACCGCGTCGCTATTGTCTCACTGACACCACACACTTGTACGAGATGCATCGCTCGTTTGTGCGTGTGTTCAAACCAACCTTGCAAGCTATGAAGGTTGGTAGCCTTCACTGCCGTTCCACGCCGTGTGCATGACACAGTGTTCATTTATCCAGCTCCCTATGTTCAATCGCCGGGTCACATTCCGTGGTTCAGCCTTTACTACGTGGAGGAAGTTTGGGTGATCTTCAGCTCTTAAGTGCTGCAGCTTCAGTGCATGAATGGGAATGGGTGTGTGAATGTGAGAAGACCGGTTTTAACGTGAGTACTCAAATTATGCATTGGTGATAATGTCTCTGAACTGACTCGTAGTCAGGGGGCCCGGCTAGCGTTGTCCTATTAAACATCTAATTAGGTGAAAGGAATTACCGCTGTGTAAGATACACCGGTAGAACCACTACAGTCTGCTAGAGGGAGCAGCTATCAGTGTGTCGTAAAAGGTTTGTATGTATTACACCTGGGAACACACCAAGA
>NC_091151.1:26871703-26934203 GCF_040958095.1 Procambarus clarkii | reverse complement strand
GTGGATTGATTTTAAAATGACATTCAATAAGCAAATTCAATATCTAAAGGAGAGAGCAAAGTCACGAATGAATATAATGAGAGCAATCACAGGGCCCCGTCTAGGAGCGGGACACAGAGTGTTGAGAATGTTTTACATACACGCCGTTCGTTCCCTGGTTGATTATGCAGCACCTGCCTTACTCACTCTTTCTCCTGGTCAGTGGGCGAACGTTGAGGTTCTTCAAAATGATGCATTGCGAATCATAACAGGTGCTCCCAGATGGACTAAAATACTGAACCTAAGACTCGAAACAAAGCTAACGTCGCTTGAAATAAGGGTAAAGGGGATTGCTGCGTGCATGCTGACCAAGATATTGACTAGACCTAGAATCAGTTCACTTAAAGATATAATCACTGGAGCACTTACTCTGGACAGAAGAGCCTCCAATGGCAACAGGTGGACCCATTGTGCGATAAACACCATCGATACGTTCGATATGGCAAACACAGTCACTGAGAGGGGTGTCGACGACATACATGCAGACTTTGTTATACAAGCCCCTTGGGAATCTCTGCCAGCGGACTTTAAGATTATGGCTCTTGAAGGAAAGAAGAACCAGACACATCCTCATCTGCTACGTAACATTGCACAGATGCATATAGAAGCGAACATGGCATCCGACAGCTTCACTTACTTCACGGATGGGTCAGTAGACCAGCAGGGACATGAAACCGGAGCTGCAGTTAAAGCAGGAAACTCTGTATATAGTTGGAGGCTCTCAAATGGGTGTTCGACTTTACAAACAGAGTTGCTAGCCATTCAAAAGGCTTTGGAACATGCTCTTGCTGAACACCGACAACATGTTATCATCCATACAGATTCGAGAACCGCCATTGAAACCTTGCAACACGAACACATATGTGATAACATCCATCTGATCACAAATGTCTTGTCATTCATGCACACACTCAAACGACAAGGCCGACGGGTACTTATCAACTGGGTGCCAAGTCTTGTGGGACTAATAGGAAATGACATTGCAGACGAAGCTGCAAAACTTGCTACTAAGAGGGGAAATGTAGACATTTACATACCACAGAGTCTATCCCAGATGAAGAAAGTAATTCGAAACAGAGCAATGCGAATGTTGTACAGTGACCACACCACAGCAGTTGCAACATCAGGATCTGCGGGTTGGTACAAGAATTCAACCAACTACGAACCACTTAGTTTGATGAAAGGGGGCAGTAGAACAACAGAAGTGCACTTACATCGCATCAGGCTTGGATACCCATGTGCATGGGCTTACAGGTTCCGGAAGATGAGAGGAAATGTCAACACTGTGGAGGATTGCCCGACAGACCGCTGGACCATTATCTAACACAGTGCACAGTTACAACCCCGTTCAGATTTCACCTTAGATTCAACAGAGCAGAGGAAGTTGTTAAACACATATGGCAAAATCTTACTGACGCGACCATACGAGTCATGAATACTCTCTTCCGCCCAAGTAAACCAGAAACAAGCATCACTTAGTGGGCCAGCCAGAGGCTTAGGGCCCGCGCAGGATTATGCCTGCTAAAATGAAAAAAAAAAAAAAAAAAATTATACATTCGAAAAGAACGGTATGGTAAAGAACACACACAGTTCCAACACAATGTCACAAAAAATAATTCCCCAAAAAAATATAATTTATAGAAATCTATGGAAATCAAATTTATCAATGCAATCGGAAAAAATTAAATGGAATTCGTGACATATTTGGTATAACGTGCATGTTGCCATTATGTGCAACAGATGGCGCTGTTTTTCAAAAACGCATGTTTTTACCTGTCTCAGGGGTGGCATCTATATAGCAGGCACATAAAAAGACGCGCCTATTCGAATGCAACGTTGTGTCAATATTTCAAAGCAATTAGTGAAGAACTTTTGGAGATTACAGCCTGTGTAGCCCTCACGTCCATCAGATGGCGCTGTTTAAAAAAAAAATCATGTTTTTTCTTGTCACAGGTGAGGCATGTATATAGTAGATATAGAAAAAGACGCGCCTATTCGAATGCAACGTTGTGTCAAAATTTCAAAGCAATCGATTAAGAACTTTCGGAGATTAGCGATTTTGAACAAACGAACATTTCCATTTTTATTTATATAGATGTTATTTCATTCTGGTGCAATAATATTTCTAGCTGCCTGTTTTTCATTTATTTGTTTGTATGTTCCTTTGTTACCCTTACTTAAAGTATATTGCTTTGCATATTAAGCGGTTTACTTTTGTATCCCTAGACAATTGTAGTTAGTAAGCATTTATTTCTATTTTACAACTGCAAAACCAGAGGAACCATACCCAGAGGTCAAGAGTTATCTTGAGATCTTGAGATGATTTCGGGGCTTTAGTGTTCCCGCGGCCCGGTCCTCGACCAGGCCTCCACCCCCAGGAAGCAGCCCGTAACAGCTGACTAACACCCAGGTACCTATTTACTGCTAGGTAACAGGGGCATTCAGGGTGAAAGAAACTTTGCCCATTTGTTTCTGCCTCGTGCGGGAATTGAACCCGCGCCACAGAATTATGAGTCCTGCGCGCTATCCACCAGGCTACGAGGCCCCTTTTAAACAGTGATCAACACTGTTGGACATAACAGTGATCAACATTCAGGCACAGCTAGGTAAGGATAGGTTAGGTTAAGTTAGTTTAGGAATCAACACTCACACACAGTTTGGATAGGTTAGGTATCAACAAACACACACACAGTAAGCTAGGTTAGGTATCAACACACACACACACACACAGTAAGTTAGGTTAAATATCAACATACAAACAGCTAAGTTAGGTTAGGTATCAACACTCACACAGATAAGTTAGATTAGGTATCAACACACACACACAACTAAGTTAGGTTAGGTATCAACTTTCACACAGCTTGGTATCAACACACACACAGCTTCGTTAGGTATCAACAAACACGCAGCTTCGTTAGGTTAGGTATCAACATACAAAGAGCTAAGTTAGGTTAAATATCAACATACAAACAGGTAAGTTAGGTTAGGTATCAACACTCACGCAGCTAGGTTAGGTTAGGTATCAACACTCATGCAGCTAAGTTAGGTTAGGTATCAACACTCACGCAGCTAGGTTAGGTTAGGTATCAACACTCACGCAGCTAGGTTAGGTATCAACACTCACGCAGCTAAGTTAGGTTAGGTGTCAACACTCAAGCAGCTAAGTTAGGTTAGGTATCAACACTCACACAGCTAGGTTAGGTATCAACACTCACGCAGCTAGGTTAGGTTAGGTATCAACACTCACGCAGCTAGGTTAGGTATCAACACTCACGCAGCTAAGTTAGGTTAGGTATCAACACTCGCGCAGCTAGGTTAGGTATCAACACTCATGCAGCTAGGTTAGGTTAGGTATCAACACTCACGCAGCTAAGTTAGGTTAGGTATCAACACTCACGCAGCTAGGTTAGGTTAGGTATCAACACTCACGCAGCTAGGTTAGGTATCAACACTCACGCAGCTAGGTTAGGTTAGGTATCAACACTCACGCAGCTAAGTTAGGTTAGGTATCAACACTCCCGCAGCTAAGTTAGGTTAGGTATCAACACTCACACAGCTAAGTTAGGTTAGGTATCAACACACACGCAGCTAGGTTAGGTTAGGTATCAACACTCACACAGCTAGGTTAGGTTAGGTATCAACACACACGCAGCTAGGTTAGGTTAGGTATCAACACACACGCAGCTAAGTTAGGTTAGGTATCAACACTCACGCAGCTAAGTTAGGTTAGGTATCAACACTCACACAGCTAGGTTAGGTTAGGTATCAACACTCACACAAGTGCATTAAACAAACAAATCAATCAGCAACACTAATACTGAGATACCTCAACAATCTCTGTTTAAATCAATATATTAGGACCAATTTTCACCATAAAGTAGACTTGTCACTTTATACAGTGCTAGAGCAACACAAGTGTTCCCTGCTCGCCTGAACCTCAGCAACAACACCCCAGGAGCACAATGCTCTCGGGTGACGATGGTGACAGAGCACTTAAGAGACCACGAGACTTACGTTTGTAGTGAGGCTGCTTGACACGTTCGTTGTTGATGGGTGGCGAGGTAGAGGTTGTTGTAGGGGAGGTAGTGGTTGGTGTAGGGGAGGGCTGAAGTGTGTGATGTAGCAGTAGGCGACCAGCAGGAGAACCACGGCCATACACGCTACTCTCATGTGTTTCCTCTCCACAACACCATATTGAAGCATCTTGTTTCTAGTGACCTCCTCTGTTGCAAATATAATGAAAATATATACATTGTGTATTAGAGTATTCCTGCACTGTGGTATTTGTCTAAATTTACCTTGGAAAATATTTTCGTATTAAACGATATAATTATCAAATCCCTGATTGAGGCAACTTCTGGGTGAGAAATTCCTTTAACAACAAATATGCCCAGAATATCATTATATAAACTTAGTTGGCTCTTCTATTTTCCTCTTCTGATTAAATTGCTTCAGCTGCTGAGGTTATTGTCACCGGATATTATCAATATGTGTTTGTTGTGACCCAGCTTATGGTCACCATCATGAGGCTAATGGGTTATAGATTATTTATAACCTATAACAAGTACCGTTGCTCTCGCGTATTGCAAACAACCGAAACGTAAATGTATTAATGTATCTTGTATTAAATTAAAAGTTAGAGTTTGTACTAAATACTTAATAATGTATAAATTACTTTCAAAGTGGGCATTTATATAATATATGGAGAAAGTAACGAGTATGTCTGAGATGTCACATAATGGTTCCTTTAGTATGGAAACAATTTCAATTGACTTATAGATGCATAAAATTACCCAGCAAACAAATCGTTTCTCTGCCACCTTAATTTGCTTATAGAGAGGTAAAACTGTAACTATTTGTAAAAAGTCGTCTTTTTAACATTGAAAATACATCAATATCAAACAAAATCTTGGTGTTTTGGGGGCGACAAATTTACAGACAACAGTTTTTGACTTTTAATGCTATTTTTTACATTCAGTACAATTATTTAGTGTATGTGTGGGTATATGTGTGCATGTGTTTGGTATGTATGTATGTGTTTGGTGTATGTGTGTGTACTCACCTCCGGTTCCTCATGGGGGGTGGTTCCCCCTGCTGAGGTTCGTGGTGAGCGGGGTGGCCTGGTGGTGGTGTTGAAAAAGGCTGCTCGCTAGGGGGGTTCTGTAACCCCTTCCTCGTTCCCCGTTTCATCGGCTGCGGTCTCGACACCTCTTCCATCTCCGGCCATCTCTTCTGTGTCTCCTGCGGTCTCGGTGGAGGTGTTACCATCTTGTCGATTGTCCCCTGCTCCTGTGCGTAAGCGACGCGGCCGTCTCGGCAGCTCTCGTACGCTTCTTCGGTGTCGTCTGCTACCTTGAAGGACGTGGTTTGCGCTCCTCAGCCTCGTTATGCGACTTGCGCCGGTGAGCTTAAGGAGTGGCTTTTCCGCTTGATCTGAAGATTCCCGAGTTTATGAAGGGGCCCACGGCGGCTGGGGGATCGTCCCCTTACCGACAGGGAATATTTGATTTGGGAGGCCTTCAAGCGAAAGTATCCTTGGGCTTCGGAGACGTATGGTTCTGTCTCTGAGAAATGTATTCCTCACTCATGATTCCTTTGTGTATTGTGGGTTGTTTCCATTTGTGTGCATGGTTGTGGGGTGCGGGTCGGGTGTGTTTGAGTGGGTTATCTTGAGGTTATCTCGAGATGATTTCGGGGCTTTTTTAGTGTCCCCGCGGCCCGGTCCTCGACCAGGCCTCCACCCCCAGGAAGCAGCCCGTGACAGCTGACTAACACCCAGGTACCTATTTTACTGCTAGGTACCAGGGGCATAGGGTGAAAGAAACTCTGCCCATTGTTTCTCGCCGGCGCCCGGAATCGAACCAGGGACCACAGGATCACAAGTCCAGCGTGCTGTCCGCTCGGCCGACCAGCTCCCTCTACCGGGTTGGGCGGGTTTGTTTCTCGTTTCCTGCGTGCTCCGGTTTGTGGTTGTGGGTTTATTTGTGTGGCTTGTGTGTGTGTGTGTCCGGTTCCTGGGTCCGGGGTTTGGTTCGTGTGTGTGTCTGGTTGTGGATGTCGTGTTCTTATGTTATGCTTTGTGGTTCTATGTTTTTATGATGATGTTTGTGCGTTTGTTTGTGTAGTGTTGAGTGCCCTTCAGGCTGTTGGCGTGACCCGGTCTGGGTTTATGCTTTTTGGCGTGTTTTGCCATTGTGCTTTTCTTTTTGTTTGTTGTATTACTTGTATTCCTTTCTTGTTATTATTATTATTATTTTCGTTTTGTGTTGGTGCCTCTCCGTGTGTGTTCGTGGAGCTGGTAGCCTTGTTCTGTATATTTAATGTTTTGGTGTGTTATTTCTGTATTGTATTCCACTATGTTTAACTTAATTGTTGTATTTTGTTTGTAATTATTGTTGTTTTGTGGTCGGCCTTTCCGGCCGGCATTTTTTGTGTTTAGTACATTTGTTCCTTTATGTTTTTGCACGTTTGTGCTTTGTCATTTTGTTCTGTTCTATGTTGTATTTGTTTACTTTTATTGTACTTATAAGCATGCTTGCAAGTAAAAAAAAAAAAAAAAAAAAAAATGAACACGGGTGTACCCCCTGAAGACGCAACATTGCAATCAAAATTATTCGCAGCACCCTGTGATGCAAATGATATAATCACAACATCCAAAAAAGTCCTGCAGAGTGAGATCTAAATAACTAGCTGGGTTAACACAACACTGGTAACCCCCTGTCAATTCTATTTTAACTCTTCATCTCACAGACGACAAACTAATGATTAATCCATTACTCTGCTACTTAGTGATGAATTACGCTAACACAATCCTTTGTAGCACTCTGCAATTAAGTAACAATGCAATGAAACTAGCAGCCCGCTGCAATTACTTTACGTTACACTGCAACCAAGCAAGGCACGGTAGGTTCATGAGACACTTCTCTGGAACTCCAAGTTACTTTAACTCTCGGCACCTGAATCGATAATCAAGCAAATGTTTTTATAATCAAGAAAATCAGTTACACTAATCGACTCTCTGATAATTACATTAATTGACTGTCTACACCAGTCAGTAATAATTAGTTTACGTTTACTCTATTTTACTTTCCTCCTTTTTCTCATTCTTTGTCACTCATTCTGAACTTTCCCTTTCACCTGACCAATCATCCTCACTCCTTCCATCCACCCCTCTACCTCCCTCACCCTATACTCTTTTCAAATTCGTTAACTCGTATAAAATTTTCAATACGGTACATAATTACGTAAGTGTAGTTACAAGTTGAGAACTTCACTCGTGGTGTCCCATTACTTTTTGTCGTGTAATGGTTTGAGACTGCTGACGGTTTTGGCCATCACCTTCTCACTTAGCCTTTTCCAACTGCCTTCTCTTTTTGCAAAAGAAAACTGTCTAATATTTTTTTGGCCACCTTGTTCTTGAAGATACTTGTTTCAGAAATTCTTCTTTGTCAATTTGGTTGATTGCTGTTAGTATTTTGTAAGTGGTGATCATATCAACTCTTATGTTCTGTCTTCTAATTTTAGCATGTTTAACGCCTCTAGTCTCTCCTTGTAACTCTTGTTTTTTAGTTTCATAAGGTATTTTGTAGCTTGCCGTTGTACCTTTTCCAGTTTACTAATCTGCTTCTTGATATATGGGCACCATACAACTACTGCATATTCCAATTTTGGTCTCACAAAAGTCATGAACAGTTCCTTCATTATTTCACCGTCCATGTAATTATAAGCATGTCTGAAGTTGAAAAGCGATGCATACACTCCTCTCACAATGTTCTTTACGTATTTCTCTGGTGACAATTTACAATCCAAAACTACCCGTAGATCTCATTTTTTATTTTAATTCTTTAATTCCTTCCCACATAATTCGTAAGTTGTGTGTGGTCTATTTTCTCCGATTCCACATTCCATAACATAATAAAACATTTATTCACATTGAATTCCATTTATCACTTGATGCATCAAGCACTTATTTTATCTTGATCAATTTGGACGGCATGACAATCGTCCGCATCTCCTTTCTTCCACAGTATCTTAACATCATTCGCAAACATGTTCATATAATTCTGTATTCTTTCTGGAAGATCGTTTATCTAGATGATGAAGATTACTGGTTCAAGAACTGAACCTTGTGGTACTCCACTAGTAACACTCCTCTAGTCAGATACTTTGTCTCTGAATTACCGCCCTCATCTGTCTGTCAGTTAGAAATTTTTCATTCATGTCAGAAGTTTTCCTTATGGGAAACTTTCCACAGCATATATAAATTATTTAACACAACATGCAATAAGAAATTACTGATGTTTTTGGGTTAATCAAATCATAAATTTAATTAAATAAGTTAGTCCTAAAGGGATGTGACCTAACGATTGTCATTTGAAGACGAATAACAGTAAATGTTTGCCACGTCACCAAAAAATCATTTCACAACCAAATCTGGACTCCTGGTTCAACCTTGACAAACAATGAAGTGTGTTGACAGGTAAATAATTTAGGGCGTTGACAATGAAGTGTGTTGACAACGAGTGGACGTCTGGACGCCTCTGGACGAACCGATGGCTCTTGGGAGTCACCAGATCACGTTTGGTTTTTCAATTTTGGATTTGAACCTGCCGTTTGACATTTCTCTTCAACGGTCCAGTTATACGACGCCTGGCGCACATATCGCCTTGGGTCACTGGGTTGTTAATAGATTTATTCACGTGTTCTGGCTGGTTCTCCCGGCGGGGTGATGGTGTCCGGCGCCGGCTTGGCCGAGAAGTACCGGCAGTTGGTGGGTCTTGGTGGGCTCCTGGTGTGCCCTCAGTCGTGGTGGGCGGCCGGCGTCTGCTCTGCCAGAGGGCACTGGGTGACTTTTGCGTTTTAGTTGAAGGCCAAATTTTTGGTTTTTCTACACAGGGTTCTCTGTGTGGGGCGGGGCCAGTGCTTGTCACTCTGAGGGTCTCCTAGGGTGTTACGGACCCGAGCCCAGCGTCCGAGCACGGAGCAGTGACGACCGCGCCATCTGTGGGTCAGCTCCCGAAACCCCCTCCAAATGGACGACGCCACCTAGTGAGGATGAGATATACTGGCCTCAAGGGTTAGTTTCCTGTCCTGATCAGCTCATAACACAGCCGCTGCTGACCTCTGGTGAGGTGGAGCTTAGACAGCAACGCCATCTATGGAGTGGATACGTCGGGCGTTTGTGCCTAAGCCTGTAAGTGAGGTGCCCTAGAGTGTCCCTATTACTGATGATGTGTCTGATTACAGAGTCGACCTGGGACTACTGTAATGGAAGTTGGATCAGTCCACCCAAGGCAGCCTTCTTGTCTCCAAGTATTTGCTGCAGCAGCTGTGAGTCCCCCCCCCCCGGATGAACACTGGTGTGTTAGCCTGCCTGTGACGTGGCAGCTGAGGGATTGTCGTACCCGGGACTGACTGGTGTAGACGCTTAACCACTGGGGTGTTGTAATGAGGAAAGTGACCTGTGGGATCACACGAGGCTCCTGACTAGGGCTCGCGACCTTAGTATCGATCATGGAGTGGCCTAACCAGCGTTGCTGATTGGAACCTGCCAGCTACAGGCTGGATTTGTGGTTGAAGGCCTCCACGACGGTGCCCCCAGTGGAACTGTGATTTGGCTGGCCTGTGGCCAGGGTAGACTCAAGAGAATCGAAGGATTCGTCGTGAGGCCACAAGAGGACCAAGAGCTTAGCATCGTTGAGCACCGCGAACGTCCAGAGTCTTCAGAGGAAGACTACATCGTGTATTATAGTGTTTATTCCTCCCCCTGTGTAACCTTTTATATATTATTTATGGTGACGGTAATAATTATATTATTAAGTTTTTGCCTTTATTTCCCTTCCCCTTTAATTTACTTGCGTTACGGATCACATCCCTTGAAAGCCACTACTAGCTTGGGGCCGAATACCCAAACTCTACTTACATCAGAGAAAGAACCCGATTGCGACCCGAGAGGGCCGTAACATAATTGGCATCCCCAGCGGGATCCGACCCCTTGTCAAGTATGTTTGACAGGGGTGGTGAAGTGGCGTGATCCCTGTAAATAATTCCCCCTGTGTGTGACTATTAGGACGTTATACGTCCTGTGCGGTGCTCGGAGTGACTAAGTGCAATATTGTGCAGTGCGGTGCTCGCTGTGATTAAGTGCAATATTGTGTAGTGCGGTGCTCAGAGTGATTCAGTGCAATATTGTAGAGTGAAATGCTCGCTGTGATTAAGTGCAATATTGTGTAGTGCGGTGCCCGGTGTAATTACGTGCAATATTGGCAAGTGCAGTGTTTGGTGCGGTAAAGTGCAATATTGACGTAGAACAGTGCTCGGTGCGTTAAGTGCTAAAGTGAAGCGGTGTATTAAGTGCTAGTGTACCAAGTGACAATGGCAGAAAAATCGACCATCGACGATCTGGACGATGTTCAGGCTTTTCTGAACAGGGAGGACTGTCTTGCCAGATTGAAATATCTGGGCAAACAGGAACTCGTACTGGTGAGTGCCTACCTGGAGATCAAGATACGTGCCAGCGATTCCCGTGTGGAGATCTTGTCTAAGGTTCACCGGCATTTGAAGGCCGATGAGAAACAGGAAAGTGAGGCACAAGGTACAAAAGAAAGTGAGGAAGTAGCTTCCACTGAAAAGGAAGATAAGGGCAGTGACATTGACAGCGATGCAGGTGAGCTGAATATTAGCTTGCTAACAGCAAAAATGCGTGCCTTGGAAATAAATCGTTAGATAGAATGGAAGAAGTTAGAAATAGAACGAGAATTAAAAGATAAAGAAATGGAGATGAAAGATAAAGAATTGGCGATGAGGCGTTTAGAATTAGAAAGAGAAGAAAGAAGAGAAGAACGAGAAAGAGAAGAGAAACGAGAAAGAGAAGAGCGAGAAAGAGAAGAGAAACGAGAGAGAAGAGCGAGAAAGAGAAGAGAAACAGCGAGAGAGAGAAGAAAAAGAAAGACAGAGACAACATGAACTAGAAGTATTGCGGTTAGGTGGTGGGAGGCAAAGAATGGAAACAAGTATTTTCGATCCGGTGAGGAACATCAAAATGGTCCCAAAATTCAATGAGAAGGAAGTGTCGAAGTTCTTCGTGGCCTTCGAGAAAGTCGCTGCCTCTTTGGAGTGGCCAAGGGAGAATTCGGCCATCATGATACAGTCAGTCTTGACTGGGAAGGCCCAAATCGCCTACTCCACGTTGTCCCTTGACGACTCCGGCGATTATGACAAGGTGAAGAATGTCGTGCTCATGGCGTACCAATTGGTACCCGAGGCTTACAGGCAGAAGTTCAGGAACCTGAAAAAGACCTCAGAGCACACTTTCACCGAATTCGCCACTATCAAGGAGCGACTTTTCCAGGAATGGTGTGCCTCTCGGAAGGTGGAGACCAAAGAAGACCTCGAGCAGCTCATACTGTTAGAGGACTTCAAAGACTGTCTGTCTGGAGTTCTAAAGACGTACTTAGAGGAGCAGCAGGTGGAGACCTTGAATGCGGCAGCCACCATGGCTGAGGAATACATCCTGACGCACAGGCCTTCTGCTAAGTACGTCCCGAGGAATTACCCACGCCGGTTTGACAAACCTCGTCAGGAAGAAGAGAGACCAGTCCCACGAAGCGCTGGGAAGACGCCCCCAAGTAGCCCTCGAAGGACTAGTCCTAACAGTCCGAAACACCGGAGTCCGAGGAGGAATATGGTGTGCTGGACTTGTGGGCAGAAAGGGCATGTAGCTGCTATGTGCCGAGGCAGAAGAGGTAGCGGCCCACGTAGGGAGGTGATGTTAGTGAGCTGTGTGACACCACGAGAGGGAACCCCGTCCCTGATGACTAGTCAGGAAGAATCCAGATTGTTTTCCCCTCACACTTCAAGCGGGTATGTATCGAGTGGTCATACTGGTAGATCTGTTGTAGTGCTCAGAGATAGTGGAGCAGCCCAGTCCCTGATCGTGAGTAGCTCGTTACCCGAGGGAGTGAGTGTGGATAGGAGACAAAAAGTTGTCCTAGTCGGGTTTCCTAGGACGCAGTATGTCGCCCCCTTAGTGCCGGTACATCTCGACTTGCCTTACTTCAGCGGCACATGTGCGTTGGCAGTAGTCGATACCCTACCTATAGCTGGGATTGACGTGATACTAGCCAACGACTTGGTGACAGATTGGAGCAACAATCATCCCAAGGTCGCGGACGAGTCAGCCGGAACAGCAAGGTCCGAGGTAACGGCAGGCGTTGGTAATATCCAGGTACAGCCAGACCCGGAATTAAGTAATATGTTTAATTTGTCCTCTACCCGACAGATTGAGAACGTTCTAGCAGAGTCTCCTGATTCTTCTCCCAATAAGGAACATGAGGTTACGATGGCAGAAGCGACTGAGCGAGAAGAGAGGCCTCGTGTGCAAGTACCCACGGATACCAAAGAGTCTGGAGCGAAGGCGGATGTGTATTTGCGGTATGGCAAGGTACAGCGTTCATTGAACCGGCCAGAGATTCCCCAGACGTCGGAGGTATGTGTGAAGGTCCTAGTGCCCTCTTCGGTCCAAACTAGGCTAATGGATATAGCCGGTTATGGACATTACAGGCCCAGGAAGCTTATCCCTCAGTTGACCAAATGTTTCCTAGCGGTATTTGGTTTTGTTCTCGTATGTGTTCTCAGTAAGGACCAGTGGACGACCCGACGGACGATGGCTCCCTTGAACATCGTGAAAAGACCCCAGGGATTGGAGACGTGCACTGTGAGTAGTGCAGTCGAAGGAGGGACCTGGAAGGTGATGATAGATACAGGAGGTACGAGAGATGATATTATGAGTGACTATTTCCGACAGGTTGACACCCCCTGCATGACTGCTGAGCCTGGATTCAGAGTTATGCGGAACGTTGGTCGACCTGACGGTGGCAGAGCAGACACCATCTGCGGTATACAAGCAGCCCTGTTGGAACTAGGTGTGGGCCTAGTAAAGGAGTATGCTGTGAGTACTGATTTAACTCTCGCTGTCACTTTAAATTATCAGACCCCTGTATTCCAGGTTCCCGTCTCCCTGAAGGACCGGCGGACCGGTACTAGAAATACCGTCTGTGACCAGCCATCATCGGTGCCATGACACAGGGAAGTGTCGAGTCGCCCCAGATCGAGTCTATACCAATCCTTACTCGAGACACGTGAGATTATGTTCCTGCTTAACATCTCGGTGAGGGTGTGGAAAATTACGTCAGGCAGGTCATTGTCTTCCATCTTCAAGTTTCCTTTGTGCCAGGGTTTCTCCTTAGGACAGTTCTGTGAACAAGACAGCCTCATCACTCCAGTTTATAGTGTACGTGTGGAGTTGTATCCACGTACTAATTTGGTTTGTGTTTTTCTTTATAGAGACCCAAACCAAATTCTTTTTGTTGGGGAGGTGTTACGGACCCGAGCCCAGCGTCCGAGCATGGAGCAGTGACGACCGCGCCATCTGTGGGTCAGCTCCCGAAACCCCCTCCAAATGGACGAAGCCACCTAGTGAGGACGAGATATACTGGCCTGAAGGGCTAGTTTCCCGTCCTGATCAGTTCATAACACAGCCGCTGCTGACCTCTGGTGAGGTGGAGCTTAGACAGCCACGCCATCTATGGAGTGGATACGTTGGGCGTTTGTGTCTAAGCCTGTAAGTGAGGTGCCCTAGAGTGTCCCTATTACTGATGACGTGTCTGATTACAGAGTCGACCTGGGACTGCTGTAATGGAAGTTGGATCAGTCTACCCAAGGCAGCCTTCTTGTCTCCAAGTATTTGCTGCAGCAGCTGTGAGTCACCCCCCGGATAAACACTGTGGTGTTAGCCTGCCTGTGACGTGGCAGCTGAGGGATTGTCATACCCGGGACTGACTGGTGGAGACGCTTAACCACTGGGGTGTTGTAGTGAGGAGAGTGACCTGTGGGATCACACGAGGCTCCTGACTAGGGCTCGCGACCTTAGTATCGATCGTGGAGTGGCCTAACCAGCGTTGCTGATTGGAACCTGCCAGCTAGAGGCTGGATTTGTGGTTGAAGGCCTCCACGATGGTGCCCCCAGTGGAACTGTGATTTGGCTGGCCTGTGGCCAGGGTAAACTCAAGAGAATCGAAGGATTCGTCGTGAGGCCACAAGAGGACCAAGAGCTTAGCATCATTGAGCACCGCGAACGTCCAGAGTCTTCAGAGGAAGACTACGTCATGTATTATAGTGTTTATTCCTCCCCCTGTGTAACCTTTTATATTTTTTGTAACCTATTTATGGTGACGGTAATAATTATATTATTAAGTTTTTGCCTTTATTTCCCTTCCCCTTTAATTTACTTGCGTTAAGGATCACATCCCTTCAAAGCCACTACTAGCTTGGGGCCGGATACCCAAACTCTACTTACATCAGAGAAAGAACCCGATTGCGACCCGAGAGGGCCGTAACATAGGGCTCCAAAATCATCTGCCTGTCTGCGTTTCTTTGACGCGAGGCATAATAATTTCCAGTGATTGGTGTCACTCGTTTCGAGATTCGGCTTGGCGTTTCACCTTGCCGGGCTTCGCGATTAACCTTTTACAGGTACACCGGGGCTCATCGGATCCGACGATCGTCATCGCCCTTAAATCAACAACAACAACAACCAAATCTGATGACCTACTATAACCGTAACAGTTTCAGCCTAAGGAATGATTATATTAAAAAATGATTCTATAAATTAAATTAAATTATAAGTATTAAAATAATCTAAATAAAACCCCTATTTCCCGGAGTCAGTAATAAAAAAAATTTGGGACGGAACTCCCTGCCCGCAGCGGAGGTGTACTGGCTATACTGAAATCAAGCACAGAATAAACGTGTTGGCTGCTATCTCACAAATAGGTAACTTTTACGTTGGTGCAGGTATTCAACAGCCACATTACCACACTTCAAATCCATGGATAAGTATCTTTCCGGTAATATAAGTTTAATATGTTTTGAGGTCTTAGCATAGTTAAATTATCATACGTGATATATGACAGATAAATTATCATCGGTTACAATTCAAAACAACACAGTAACAATCGTGAGTGTCACTTTACCTAATACCTCATAACCTCAATTTTCAACAAATAATCACAACTTGCATCTTATAAAAATTATTGCATACGTTTAATTAGTGATGTTGCCAACACAATGAAGAGTTGCCAGGTAAACCATGTAGGGCGTTGACAGGTAAACAATGAAGTGTGTTGACAGGTAAACCATGTAGTGTGTTGACAAGTAAACAATGAAGTGTGTTGACAGGTAAACAATTAAGTGAGTTGGCAGGTAAACCATGTAGGGCGTTGACAGGTAAACAATGAAGTGTGTTGACAGGTAAACAATGAAGTGTGTTGACAGATAAACAATGAAGTGTGTTGACAGGTAAACCATGTAGGGCGTTGACAGGTAAACAATGAAGTGTGTTGACAGGTAAACCATGTAGGGCGTTGACAGGTAAACAATGAAGTGTGTTGACAGGTAAACAATGAAGTGTGTTGACAGGTAAACAATGAAATGTGTGTTGACAGGTAAACCATGTAGGGCGTTGACAGGTAAACAATGAAGTGTGTTGACAGGTAAACCATGTAGGACGTTGACAGGTAAACAATAAAGTGTGTTAACAGGTAAACAATGAAGTGTGTTGACAGGTAAACAATGAAGTGTGTTGACAGGTAAACCATGTAGTGTGTTAACAAGTAAACAATAAAGTGTGTTGACAGGTAAACAATGAAGTGTGTTGACAGGTAAACAATGAAGGATGTTGACAGGTAAACAATGAAGTGTGTTGACAGGTAAACAATGAAGTGTGATGACAGGTAAACATTGCAGTGTGTTGTCAGGTAAACCATGTAGGGCGTTGACAGGTAAATAGTGAAGGGTGTTGATAGGTAAACAATGCAGTATGTTGGCAGGTAAACCATGAAGGGCGTTGACAGGTAAACAATGAAGTGTGTTGGCAGGTAAACCATGAAGGGCGTTGACAGGTAAACAATGAAGCGTGTTGACAGGTAAACAATGAAGTGTGTTGGCAGGTAAACAATGAAGTGTGTTTAAAGGTAAACAATGAAGTGTGTTGACAGGTAAACAATGAAGTGTGTTGACAGGTAAACAATGAAGTGTGTTGACAGGTAAACAATGAAGTGTGTTGACAGGTAAACAATGAAGTGTGTTGACAGGTAAACAATGAAGTGTGTTGACAGGTAAACAATGAAGTGTGTTGACAGGTAAACAATGAAGAGTGTTGACAGGTAAACAATGAAGTGTGTTGACAGGTAAACAATGCAGTGTGTTGACAGGTAAACAATAATGTTGACAGGTAAACAATGAAGTGTGTTGACAGGTAAACAATAATGTTGACAGGTAAACAATGAAGTGTGTTGACAGGTAAACAATGAAGTGTGTTGACAGGTAAAGCATGTAGTGTGTTAACAAGTAAACAATAAAGTGTGTTGACAGGTAAACAATGAAGTGTGTTGACAGGTAAACAATGAAGGATGTTGACAGGTAAACAATGAAGTGTGTTGACAGGTAAACAATGAAGTGTGATGACAGGTAAACATTGCAGTGTGTTGTCAGGTAAACCATGTAGGGCGTTGACAGGTAAATAGTGAAGGGTGTTGATAGGTAAACAATGCAGTATGTTGGCAGGTAAACCATGAAGGGCGTTGACAGGTAAACAATGAAGCGTGTTGACAGGTAAACAATGAAGTGTGTTGGCAGGTAAACAATGAAGTGTGTTTAAAGGTAAGCAATGAAGTGTGTTGACAGGTAAACAATGAAGTGTGTTGACAGGTAAACAATGAAGTGTGTTGACAGGTAAACAATGAAGTGTGTTGACAGGTAAACAATGAAGTGTGTTGACAGGTAAACAATGAAGTGTGTTGACAGGTAAACAATGAAGTGTGTTGACAGGTAAACAATAAAATGTATTGACAGATAAACAATGAAGTGTGTTGACAGGTAAATAATGAAGTGTGTTGACAGGTAAACCATGTAGGGCGTTGACAGGGAAACCAAGTAGGGCGTTGACAGGTAAACAATGAAGTGTGTTGACAGTTAAACAATGAAGTGTGTTGACAGGTAAACAATGAAGAGTGTTGACAGGTAAACAACGAAGTGTGGTGACAGGTAAACAATGAAGTGTGTTGACAGGTAAACAATGAAGTGTGTTGACAGGTAAACAATGAAGTGTGTTGACAGGTAAACAATGAAGTGTGATGACAGGTAAACATTGCAGTGTGTTGTCAGGTAAACCATGTAGGGCGTTGACAGGTAAATAGTGAAGGGTGTTGATAGGTAAACAATGCAGTGTGTTGGCAGGTGAACCATGTAGGGCGTTGACAGGTAAACAATGAAGCGTGTTGACAGGTAAACAATGAAGTGTGTTGGCAGGTAAACCATGTAAGGCATTGACAGGTAAACAATGAAGTGTGTTTAAAGGTAAACAATGAAGTGTGTTGACAGGTAAACAATGAAGTGTGTTGACAGGTAAACAATGAAGTGTGTTGACAGGTAAACAATGAAGTGTGTTGACAGGTAAACAATGAAGTGTGTTGACAGGTAAACAATGAAGAGTGTTGACAGGTAAACAATGAAGTGTGTTGACAGGTAAACAATGAAGTGTGTTGACAGGTAAAAAATGAAGTGTGTTGACAGGTAAACAATGCAGTGTGTTGACAGGTAAACAATAATGTTGACAGGTAAACAATGAAGTGTGTTGACAGGTAAACAATAATGTTGACAGGTAAACAATGAAGTGTGTTGACAGGTAAACAATGAAGTGTGTTGACAGGTAAACAATGAAGTGTGTTGACAGGTAAACAATGAAGTGTGTTGACAGGTAAACAATGAAGTGTGTTGACAGGTAAACAATAAAATATATTGACAGATAAACAATGAAGTGTGTTGACAGGTAAATAATGAAGTGTGTTGACAGGTAAACCATGTAGGGCGTTGACAGGTAAACAATGAAGTGTGTTGACAGGGAAACCAAGTAGGGCGTTGACAGGTAAACAATGAAGTGTGTTGACAGGTAAATAATGAACTGTGTTGCCAGGTAAACCATGTAGGGCATTGACAGGTAAACAATGAAGTGTGTTGACAGGTAAACCATGTAGTGTGTTGACAAGTAAACAATGAAGTGTTTTGACAGGTAAACCATGTAGTGTGTTGACAGGTAAACAATGAAGTGAGTTGGCAGGTAAACCATGTAGGGCGTTGACAGGTAAACAATGAAGTGTGTTGACAGGTAAACAATGAAGTGTGTTGACAGATAAACAATGAAGTGTGTTGACAGGTAAACCATGTAGGGCGTTGACAGGTAAACAATGAAGTGTGTTGACAGGTAAACCATGTAGGGCGTTGACAGGTAAACAATGAAGTGTGTTGGCAGGTGAACCATGTAGGGCGTTGACAGGTAAACAATGAAGTGTGTTTAAAGGTAAACAATGAAGTGTGTTGACAGGTAAACATTGCAGTGTGTTGTCAGGTAAACCATGTAGGGCATTGACAGGTAAATAGTGAAGGGTGTTGATAGGTAAACAATGCAGTGTGTTGGCAGGTGAACCATGTAGGGCGTTGACAGGTAAACAATGAAGCGTGTTGACAGGTAAACAATGAAGTGTGTTGGCAGGTAAACCATGTAAGGCATTGACAGGTAAACAATGAAGTGTGTTTAAAGGTAAACAATGAAGTGTGTTGACAGGTAAACAATGAAGTGTGTTGACAGGTAAACAATGAAGTGTGTTGACAGGTAAACAATGAAGTGTGTTGACAGGTAAACAATGAAGTGTGTTGACAGGTAAACAATGAAGAGTGTTGACAGGTAAACAATGAAGTGTGTTGACAGGTAAACAATGAAGTGTGTTGACAGGTAAAAAATGAAGTGTGTTGACAGGTAAACAATGCAGTGTGTTGACAGGTAAACAATAATGTTGACAGGTAAACAATGAAGTGTGTTGACAGGTAAACAATAATGTTGACAGGTAAACAATGAAGTGTGTTGACAGGTAAACAATGAAGTGTGTTGACAGGTAAACAATGAAGTGTGTTGACAGGTAAACAATGAAGTGTGTTGACAGGTAAACAATAAAATATATTGACAGATAAACAATGAAGTGTGTTGACAGGTAAATAATGAAGTGTGTTGACAGGTAAACCATGTAGGGCGTTGACAGGTAAACAATGAAGTGTGTTGACAGGGAAACCAAGTAGGGCGTTGACAGGTAAACAATGAAGTGTGTTGACAGGTAAATAATGAACTGTGTTGCCAGGTAAACCATGTAGGGCATTGACAGGTAAACAATGAAGTGTGTTGACAGGTAAACCATGTAGTGTGTTGACAAGTAAACAATGAAGTGTTTTGACAGGTAAACCATGTAGTGTGTTGACAGGTAAACAATGAAGTGAGTTGGCAGGTAAACCATGTAGGGCGTTGACAGGTAAACAATGAAGTGTGTTGACAGGTAAACAATGAAGTGTGTTGACAGATAAACAATGAAGTGTGTTGACAGGTAAACCATGTAGGGCGTTGACAGGTAAACAATGAAGTGTGTTGACAGGTAAACCATGTAGGGCGTTGACAGGTAAACAATGAAGTGTGTTGACAGGTAAACAATGAAGTGTGTTGACAGGTAAACAATGAAATGTGTGTTGACAGGTAAACCATGTAGGGCGTTGACAGGTAAACAATGAAGTGTGTTGGCAGGTAAACCATGTAGGACGTTGACAGGTAAACAATAAAGTGTGTTAACAGGTAAACAATGAAGTGTGTTGACAGGTAAACAATGAAGTGTGTTGACAGGTAAACCATGTAGTGTGTTGACAAGTAAACAATAAAGTGTGTTGACAGGTAAACAATGAAGTGTGTTGACAGGTAAACAATGAAGTGTGTTGACAGGTAAACAATGAAGTGTGTTGACAGGTAAACAATGAAGTGTGTTGACAGGTAAACAATGAAGAGTGTTGACAGGTAAACAATGAAGTGTGTTGACAGGTAAACAATGAAGTGTGTTGACAGGTAAACAATGCAGTGTGTTGACAGGTAAACAATAATGTTGACAGGTAAACAATGAAGTGTGTTGACAGGTAAACAATGCAGTGTTGACAGGTAAACAATAATGTTGACAGGTAAACAATGAAGTGTGTTGACAGGTAAACAATGAAGTGTGTTGACAGGTAAACAATGAAGTGTGTTGACAGGTAAACAATAAAATATATTGACAGATAAACAATGAAGTGCGTTGACAGGTAAATAATGAAGTGTGTTGACAGGTAAACCATGTAGGGCATTGACAGGGAAACCAAGTAGGGCGTTGACAGGTAAACAATGAAGTGTGTTGACAGGTAAACAATGAAGTGTGATGACAGGTAAACATTGCAGTGTGTTGTCAGGTAAACCATGTAGGGCATTGACAGGTAAATAGTGAAGGGTGTTGATAGGTAAACAATGCAGTGTGTTGGCAGGTGAACCATGTAGGGCGTTGACAGGTAAACAATGAAGCGTGTTGACAGGTAAACAATGAAGTGTGTTGGCAGGTAAACCATGTAAGGCATTGACAGGTAAACAATGAAGTGTGTTTAAAGGTAAACAATGAAGTGTGTTGACAGGTAAACAATGAAGTGTGTTGACAGGTAAACAATGAAGTGTGTTGACAGGTAAACAATGAAGTGTGTTGACAGGTAAACAATGAAGTGTGTTGACAGGTAAACAATGAAGAGTGTTGACAGGTAAACAATGAAGTGTGTTGACAGGTAAACAATGAAGTGTGTTGACAGGTAAAAAATGAAGTGTGTTGACAGGTAAACAATGCAGTGTGTTGACAGGTAAACAATAATGTTGACAGGTAAACAATGAAGTGTGTTGACAGGTAAACAATAATGTTGACAGGTAAACAATGAAGTGTGTTGACAGGTAAACAATGAAGTGTGTTGACAGGTAAACAATGAAGTGTGTTGACAAGTAAACAATGAAGTGTGTTGACAGGTAAACAATAAAATATATTGACAGATAAACAATGAAGTGTGTTGACAGGTAAATAATGAAGTGTGTTGACAGGTAAACCATGTAGGGCGTTGACAGGTAAACAATGAAGTGTGTTGACAGGGAAACCAAGTAGGGCGTTGACAGGTAAACAATGAAGTGTGTTGACAGGTAAATAATGAACTGTGTTGCCAGGTAAACCATGTAGGGCATTGACAGGTAAACAATGAAGTGTGTTGACAGGTAAACCATGTAGTGTGTTGACAAGTAAACAATGAAGTGTTTTGACAGGTAAACCATGTAGTGTGTTGACAGGTAAACAATGAAGTGAGTTGGCAGGTAAACCATGTAGGGCGTTGACAGGTAAACAATGAAGTGTGTTGACAGGTAAACAATGAAGTGTGTTGACAGATAAACAATGAAGTGTGTTGACAGGTAAACCATGTAGGGCGTTGACAGGTAAACAATGAAGTGTGTTGACAGGTAAACCATGTAGGGCGTTGACAGGTAAACAATGAAGTGTGTTGACAGGTAAACAATGAAGTGTGTTGACAGGTAAACAATGAAATGTGTGTTGACAGGTAAACCATGTAGGGCGTTGACAGGTAAACAATGAAGTGTGTTGGCAGGTAAACCATGTAGGACGTTGACAGGTAAACAATAAAGTGTGTTAACAGGTAAACAATGAAGTGTGTTGACAGGTAAACAATGAAGTGTGTTGACAGGTAAACCATGTAGTGTGTTGACAAGTAAACAATAAAGTGTGTTGACAGGTAAACAATGAAGTGTATTGACAGGTAAACAATGAAGGATGTTGACAGGTAAACAATGAAGTGTGTTGACAGGTAAACAATGAAGTGTGATGACAGGTAAACATTGCAGTGTGTTGTCAGGTAAACCATGTAGGGCGTTGACAGGTAAATAGTGAAGAGTGTTGATAGGTAAACAATGCAGTATGTTGGCAGGTAAACCATGAAGGGCGTTGACAGGTAAACAATGAAGCGTGTTGACAGGTAAACAATGAAGTGTGTTGGCAGGTAAACAATGAAGTGTGTTTAAAGGTAAACAATGAAGTGTGTTGACAGGTAAACAATGAAGTGTGTTGACAGGAAAACAATGAAGTGTGTTGACAGGTAAACAATGAAGTGTGTTGACAGGTAAACAATGAAGTGTGTTGACAGGTAAACAATGAAGTGTGTTGACAGGTAAACAATGAAGTGTGTTGACAGGTAAACAATGAAGAGTGTTGACAGGTAAACAATGAAGTGTGTTGACAGGTAAACAATGAAGTGTGTTGACAGGTAAACAATGCAGTGTGTTGACAGGTAAACAATGCAGTGTGTTGACAGGTAAACAATAATGTTGACAGGTAAACAATGCAGTGTGTTGACAGGTAAACAATAATGTTGACAGGTAAACAATGAAGTGTGTTGACAGGTAAACAATGAAGTGTGTTGACAGGTAAACAATGAAGTGTGTTGACAGGTAAACAATAAAATATATTGACAGATAAACAATGAAGTGCGTTGACAGGTAAATAATGAAGTGTGTTGACAGGTAAACCATGTAGGGCATTGACAGGGAAACCAAGTAGGGCGTTGACAGGTAAACAATGAAGTGTGTTGACAGGTAAACAATGAAGTGTGTTGACAGGTAAACAATGAAGTGTGTTGACAGGTAAACAATGAAGAGTGTTGACAGGTAAACAATGAAGTGTGTTGACAGGTAAACAATGCAGTGTGTTGACAGGTAAACAATAATGTTGACAGGTAAACAATAATGTTGACAGGTAAACAATGAAGTGTGTTGACAGGTAAACAATAATGTTGACAGGTAAACAATGAAGTGTGTTGACAGGTAAACAATGAAGTGTGTTTACAGGTAAACAATGAAGTGTGTTGACAGGTAAACAATGAAGTGTGTTGACAGGTAAACAATGAAGTGTGTTGACAGGTAAACAATAAAATATATTGACAGATAAACAATGAAGTGTGTTGACAGGTAAATAATGAAGTGTGTTGACAGGTAAACCATGTAGGGCGTTGACAGGGAAACCAAGTAGGGCGTTGACAGGTAAGCAATGAAGTGTGTTGACAGTTAAACAATGAAGTGTGTTGACAGGTAAACAATGAAGAGTGTTGACAGGTAAACAATGAAGTGTCTTGACAGGTAAACAATGAAGTGTGTTGACAGGTAAAGAATGAAGAGTGTTGACAGGTAAACAATGAAGTGTGTTGACAGGTAAACAATGAAGTGTGTTGAGAGGTAAACAATGAAGTGTGTTGACAGGTAAACAATGAAGTGTGTTGACAGGTAAACCATGTAGGGCATTGACAGGTAAACAATGAAGTGTGTTGACAGGTAAACCATGTAGTGTGTTGACAAGTAAACAATAAAGTGTGTTGACAGGTAAACAATGAAGTGTGTTGACAGGTAAACAATGAAGGATGTTGACAGGTAAACAATGAAGTGTGTTGACAGGTAAACAATGAAGTGTGATGACAGGTAAACATTGCAGTGTGTTGTCAGGTAAACCATGTAGGGCGTTGACAGGTAAATAGTGAAGGGTGTTGATAGGTAAACAATGCAGTGTGTTGGCAGGTAAACCATGTAGGGCGTTGACAGGTAAACAATGAAGCGTGTTGACAGGTAAACAATGAAGTGTGTTGGCAGGTAAACCATGTAGGGCATTGACAGGTAAACAATGAAGTGTGTTGACAGGTAAACAATGAAGTGTGTTGACAGGTAAACAATGAAGTGTGTTGACAGGTAAACAATGAAGTGTGTTGACAGGTAAACAATGAAGAGTGTTGACAGGTAAACAATGAAGAGTGTTGACAGGTAAACAATGAAGTGTGTTGATAGGTAAACAATGAAGTGTGTTGACAGGTAAACAATGAAGTGTGTTGACAGGTAAACAATGCAGTGTGTTGACAGGTAAACAATAATGTTGACAGGTAAACAATGAAGTGTGTTGACAGGTAAACAATAATGTTGACAGGTAAACAATGAAGTGTGTTGACAGGTAAACAATGAAATGTGTTGACAGGTAAACAATGAAGTGTGTTGACAGGTAAACAATGAAGTGTGTTGACAGGTAAACCATGTAGGGCGTTGACAGGTAAACAATGAAGTGTGTTGACAGGGAAACCAAGTAGGGCGTTGACAGGTAAACAATGAAGTGTGTTGACAGGTAAATAATGAAGTGTGTTGCCAGGTAAACCATGTAGGGCATTGACAGGTAAACAATGAAGTGTGTTGATAGGTAAACAATGAAGTGTGTTGACAGGTAATCAATGAAGTGTGTTGACAGGTAAACAATGCAGTGTGTTGACAGGTAAACAATAATGTTGACAGGTAAACAATGAAGTGTGTTGACAGGTAAACAATAATGTTGACAGGTAAACAATGAAGTGTGTTGACAGGTAAACAATGAAATGTGTTGACAGGTAAACAATGAAGTGTGTTGACAGGTAAACAATGAAGTGTGTTGACAGGTAAACAATAAAATATATTGACAGATAAACAATGAAGTGTGTTGACAGGTAAATAATGAAGTGTGTTGACAGGTAAACCATGTAGGGCGTTGACAGGTAAACAATGAAGTGTGTTGACAGGGAAACCAAGTAGGGCGTTGACAGGTAAACAATGAAGTGTGTTGACAGGTAAATAATGAAGTGTGTTGCCAGGTAAACCATGTAGGGCATTGACAGGTAAACAATGAAGTGTGTTGACAGGTAAACCATGTAGTGTGTTGACAAGTAAACAATGAAGTGTGTTGACAGGTAAACCATGTAGTGTGTTGACAGGTAAACAATTAAGTGAGTTGGCAGGTAAACCATGTAGGGCGTTGACTGGTAAACAATGAAGTGTGTTGAGAGGTAAACAATGAAGTGTGTTGACAGATAAACAATGAAGTGTGTTGACAGGTAAACCATGTAGGGCGTTGACAGGTAAACAATGAAGTGTGTTGACAGGTAAACCATGTAGGGCGTTGACAGGTAAACAATGAAGTGTGTTGACAGGTAAACAATGAAGTGTGTTGACAGGTAAACAATGAAATGTGTGTTGACAGGTAAACCAAGTAGGGCGTTGACAGGTAAACAATGAAGTGTGTTGGCAGGTAAACCATGTAGGACGTTGACAGGTAAACAATAAAGTGTGTTAACAGGTAAACAATGAAGTGTGTTGACAGGTAAACAATGAAGTGTGTTGACAGGTAAACAATGAAGTGTGTTGACAGGTAAACAATGAAGGATGTTGACAGGTAAACAATGAAGTGTGTTGACAGGTAAACAATGAAGTGTGATGACAGGTAAACATTGCAGTGTGTTGTCAGGTAAACCATGTAGGGCGTTGACAGGTAAATAGTGAAGGGTGTTGATAGGTAAACAATGCAGTATGTTGGCAGGTAAACCATGAAGGGCGTTGACAGGTAAACAATGAAGCGTGTTGACAGGTAAACAATGAAGTGTGTTGGCAGGTAAACAATGAAGTGTGTTTAAAGGTAAACAATGAAGTGTGTTGACAGGTAAACAATGAAGTGTGTTGACAGGAAAACAATGAAGTGTGTTGACAGGTAAACAATGAAGTGTGTTGACAGGTAAACAATGAAGTGTGTTGACAGGTAAACAATGAAGTGTGTTGACAGGTAAACAATGAAGAGTGTTGACAGGTAAACAATGAAGTGTGTTGACAGGTAAACAATGAAGTGTGTTGACAGGTAAACAATGAAGTGTGTTGACAGGTAAACAATGCAGTGTGTTGACAGGTAAACAATAATGTTGACAGGTAAACAATGAAGTGTGTTGACAGGTAAACAATGCAGTGTGTTGACAGGTAAACAATAATGTTGACAGGTAAACAATGAAGTGTGTTGACAGGTAAACAATAATGTTGACAGGTAAACAATGAAGTGTGTTGACAGGTAAACAATGAAGTGTGTTGACAGGTAAACAATGAAGTGTGTTGACAGGTAAACAATGAAGTGTGTTGACAGGTAAACAATAAAATATATTGACAGATAAACAATGAAGTGCGTTGACAGGTAAATAATGAAGTGTGTTGACAGGTAAACCATGTAGGGCATTGACAGGGAAACCAAGTAGGGCGTTGACAGGTAAACAATGAAGTGTGTTGACAGGTAAACAATGAAGTGTGTTGACAGGTAAACAATGAAGAGTGTTGACAGGTAAACAATGAAGTGTGTTGACAGGTAAACAATGAAGTGTGTTGACAGGTAAAGAATGAAGAGTGTTGACAGGTAAACAATGAAGTGTGTTGACAGGTAAACAATGAAGTGTGTTGACAGGTAAACCATGTAGGGCATTGACAGGTAAACAATGAAGTGTGTTGACAGGTAAACCATGTAGTGTGTTGACAAGTAAACAATAAAGTGTGTTGACAGGTAAACAATGAAGTGTGTTGACAGGTAAACAATGAAGGATGTTGACAGGTAAACAATGAAGTGTGTTGACAGGTAAACAATGAAGTGTGATGACAGGTAAACATTGCAGTGTGTTGTCAGGTAAACCATGTAGGGCGTTGACAGGTAAATAGTGAAGGGTGTTGATAGGTAAACAATGCAGTGTGTTGGCAGGTAAACCATGTAGGGCGTTGACAGGTAAACAATGAAGAGTGTTGACAGGTAAACAATGAAGTGTGTTGGCAGGTAAACCATGTAGGGCATTGACAGGTAAACAATGAAGTGTGTTTAGAGGTAAACAATGAAGTGTGTTGACAGGTAAACAATGAAGTGTGTTGACAGGTAAACAATGAAGTGTGTTGACAGGTAAACAATGAAGTGTGTTGACAGGTAAACAATGAAGTGTGTTGACAGGTAAACAATGAAGTGTGTTGACAGGTAAACAATGAAGTGTGTTGACAGGTAAACAATAAAGTGTGTTGACAGGTAAACAATGAAATGTGTTGACAGGTAAACAATGAAGTGTGTTGACAGGTAAACAATGAAGTGTGTTGACAGGTAAACAATAAAATATATTGACAGGTAAACAATAAAATATATTGACAGATAAACAATGAAGTGTGTTGACAGGTAAATAATGAAGTGTGTTGACAGGTAAACCATGTAGGGCGTTGACAGGTAAACAATAAAGTGTGTTGACAGGGAAACCAAGTAGGGCGTTGACAGGTAAACAATGAAGTGTGTTGACAGGTAAATAATGAAGTGTGTTGCCAGGTAAACCATGTAGGGCATTGACAGGTAAACAATGAAGTGTGTTGACAGGTAAACCATGTAGTGTGTTGACAAGTAAACAATGAAGTGTGTTGACAGGTAAACCATGTAGTGTGTTGACAGGTAAACAATTAAGTGAGTTGGCAGGTAAACCATGTAGGGCGTTGACAGGTAAACAATGAAGTGTGTTGACAGGTAAACAATGAAGTGTGTTGACAGATAAACAATGAAGTGTGTTGACAGGTAAACCATGTATGGTGTTGACTGGTAAACAATGAAGTGTGTTGACAGGTAAACCATGTAGGGCGTTGACAGGTAAACAATGAAATGTGTGTTGACAGGTAAACCATGTAGGGCGTTGACAGGTAAACAATGAAGTGTGTTGGCAGGTAAACCATGTAGGACGTTGACAGGTAAACAATAAAGTGTGTTAACAGGTAAACAATGAAGTGTGTTGACAGGTAAACAATGAAGTGTGTTGACAGGTAAACAATGAAGTGTGTTGACAGGTAAACAATGAAGGATGTTGACAGGTAAACAATGAAGTGTGTTGACAGGTAAACAATGAAGTGTGATGACAGGTAAACATTGCAGTGTGTTGTCAGGTAAACCATGTAGGGCGTTGACAGGTAAATAGTGAAGGGTGTTGATAGGTAAACAATGCAGTATGTTGGCAGGTAAACCATGAAGGGCGTTGACAGGTAAACAATGAAGCGTGTTGACAGGTAAACAATGAAGTGTGTTGGCAGGTAAACAATGAAGTGTGTTTAAAGGTAAACAATGAAGTGTGTTGACAGGTAAACAATGAAGTGTGTTGACAGGAAAACAATGAAGTGTGTTGACAGGTAAACAATGAAGTGTGTTGACAGGTAAACAATGAAGTGTGTTGACAGGTAAACAATGAAGAGTGTTGACAGGTAAACAATGAAGTGTGTTGACAGGTAAACAATGAAGTGTGTTGACAGGTAAACAATGAAATGTGTTGACAGGTAAACAATGCAGTGTGTTGACAGGTAAACAATAATGTTGACAGGTAAACAAGGAAGTGTGTTGACAGGTAAACAATGCAGTGTGTTGACAGGTAAACAATAATGTTGACAGGTAAACAATGAAGTGTGTTGACAGGTAAACAATAATGTTGACAGGTAAACAATGAAGTGTGTTGACAGGTAAACAATGAAGTGTGTTGACAGGTAAACAATGAAGTGTGTTGACAGGTAAACAATAAAATATATTGACAGATAAACAATGAAGTGCGTTGACAGGTAAATAATGAAGTGTGTTGACAGGTAAACCATGTAGGGCATTGACAGGGAAACCAAGTAGGGCGTTGACAGGTAAACAATGAAGTGTGTTGACAGGTAAACAATGAAGTGTGTTGACAGGTAAACAATGAAGAGTGTTGACAGGTAAACAATGAAGTGTGTTGACAGGTAAAGAATGAAGAGTGTTGACAGGTAAACAATGAAGTGTGTTGACAGGTAAACAATGAAGTGTGTTGACAGGTAAACCATGTAGGGCATTGACAGGTAAACAATGAAGTGTGTTGACAGGTAAACCATGTAGTGTGTTGACAAGTAAACAATAAAGTGTGTTGACAGGTAAACAATGAAGTGTGTTGACAGGTAAACAATGAAGGATGTTGACAGGTAAACAATGAAGTGTGTTGACAGGTAAACAATGAAGTGTGATGACAGGTAAACATTGCAGTGTGTTGTCAGGTAAACCATGTAGGGCGTTGACAGGTAAATAGTGAAGGGTGTTGATAGGTAAACAATGCAGTGTGTTGGCAGGTAAACCATGTAGGGCGTTGACAGGTAAACAATGAAGCGTGTTGACAGGTAAACAATGAAGTGTGTTGGCAGGTAAACCATGTAGGGCATTGACAGGTAAACAATGAAGTGTGTTTAGAGGTAAACAATGAAGTGTGTTGACAGGTAAACAATGAAGTGTGTTGACAGGTAAACAATGAAGTGTGTTGACAGGTAAACAATGAAGTGTGTTGACAGGTAAACAATGAAGAGTGTTGACAGGTAAACAATGAAGTGTGTTGACAGGTAAACAGTGAAGTGTGTTGACAGGTAAACAATGAAGTGTGTTGACAGGTAAACAATGCAGTGTGTTGACAGGTAAACAATAATGTTGACAGGTAAACAATGAAGTGTGTTGACAGGTAAACAATAATGTTGACAGGTAAACAATGAAGTGTGTTGACAGGTAAACAATGAAGTGTGTTGACAGGTAAACAATGAAGTGTGTTGACAGGTAAACAATAAAATATATTGACAGATAAACAATGAAGTGTGTTGACAGGTAAATAATGAAGTGTGTTGACAGGTAAACCATGTAGGGCGTTGACAGGTAAACAATGAAGTGTGTTGACAGGGAAACCAAGTAGGGCGTTGACAGGTAAACAATGAAGTGTGCTGACAGGTAAACAATGAAGTGTGTTGACAGGTAAACAATGAAGAGTGTTGACAGGTAAACAATGAAGTGTGTTGACAGGTAAGCAATGAAGTGTGTTGACAGGTAAAGAATGAAGAGTGTTGACAGGTAAACAATGAAGTGTGTTGACAGGTAAACAATGAAGTGTGTTGAGAGGTAAACAATGAAGTGTGTTGACAGGTAAACAATGAAGTGTGTTGACAGGTAAACCATGTAGGGCATTGACAGGTAAACAATGAAGTGTGTTGACAGGTAAACAATGAAGTGTGTTGACAGGTAATCAATGAAGTGTTGGCAGGTAAACCATGTAGGGCGTTGACAGGTAAACAATGAAGTATGTTGACAGGTAAACAATGAAGTGTGTTGATAGGTAAACAATGAAGTGTGTCGACAGGTAAACAATGAAGTGTGTTGGCAGCTAAACAATGAAGTGTGTTGACAGGTAAACCATGTAGGGCGTTGACAGGTAAACAATGAAGTGTGTTGACAGGTAAACAATGAAGTGTGTTGACAATTAAACAATGAAGTGTGTTGACAGGTAAACAATGAAGTGTGTTGGCAGGTAAACCATGTAGGGCGTTGACAGGTAAAGAATGAAGTGTGTTGACAGGTAAACAATGAAGTGTGTTGACAGGTAAACAATGAAGTGTGTTGGCAGGTAAACCACGTAGAGCGTTGACAGGTAATCAATGAAGTATGTTGACAGGTAAACAATGAAGTGTGTTGACAGGTAAACAATGAAGTGTGTCGACAGGTAAACAATGAAGTGTGTTGACAGGTAAACAATGAAATGTGTTGACAGGTAAACAATGAAGTGTGTTGACAGGTAAACAATGAAGAGTGTTGACAGGTAAACAATGAAGTGTGTTGACAGGTAAACAATGAAGTGTGTTGACAGGTAAACAATGAAGTGTGTTGACAGGTAAACAATGCAGTGTGTTGACAGGTAAACAATAATGTTGACAGGTAAACAATGAAGTGTGTTGACAGGTAAACAATGCAGTGTGTTGACAGGTAAACAATAATGTTGACAGGTAAACAATGAAGTGTGTTGACAGGTAAACAATAATGTTGACAGGTAAACAATGAAGTGTGTTGACAGGTAAACAATGAAGTGTGTTGACAGGTAAACAATGAAGTGTGTTGACAGGTAAACAATGAAGTGTGTTGACAGGTAAACAATAAAATATATTGACAGATAAACAATGAAGTGCGTTGACAGGTAAATAATGAAGTGTGTTGACAGGTAAACCATGTAGGGCATTGACAGGGAAACCAAGTAGGGCGTTGACAGGTAAACAATGAAGTGTGTTGACAGGTAAACAATGAAGTGTGTTGACAGGTAAACAATGAAGAGTGTTGACAGGTAAACAATGAAGTGTGTTGACAGGTAAACAATGAAGTGTGTTGACAGGTAAAGAATGAAGAGTGTTGACAGGTAAACAATGAAGTGTGTTGACAGGTAAACAATGAAGTGTGTTGACAGGTAAACCATGTAGGGCATTGACAGGTAAACAATGAAGTGTGTTGACAGGTAAACCATGTAGTGTGTTGACAAGTAAACAATAAAGTGTGTTGACAGGTAAACAATGAAGTGTGTTGACAGGTAAACAATGAAGGATGTTGACAGGTAAACAATGAAGTGTGTTGACAGGTAAACAATGAAGTGTGATGACAGGTAAACATTGCAGTGTGTTGTCAGGTAAACCATGTAGGGCGTTGACAGGTAAATAGTGAAGGGTGTTGATAGGTAAACAATGCAGTGTGTTGGCAGGTAAACCATGTAGGGCGTTGACAGGTAAACAATGAAGCGTGTTGACAGGTAAACAATGAAGTGTGTTGGCAGGTAAACCATGTAGGGCATTGACAGGTAAACAATGAAGTGTGTTTAGAGGTAAACAATGAAGTGTGTTGACAGGTAAACAATGAAGTGTGTTGACAGGTAAACAATGAAGTGTGTTGACAGGTAAACAATGAAGTGTGTTGACAGGTAAACAATGAAGAGTGTTGACAGGTAAACAATGAAGTGTGTTGACAGGTAAACAGTGAAGTGTGTTGACAGGTAAACAATGAAGTGTGTTGACAGGTAAACAATGCAGTGTGTTGACAGGTAAACAATAATGTTGACAGGTAAACAATGAAGTGTGTTGACAGGTAAACAATAATGTTGACAGGTAAACAATGAAGTGTGTTGACAGGTAAACAATGAAGTGTGTTGACATGTAAACAATGAAGTGTGTTGACAGGTAAACAATAAAATATATTGACAGATAAACAATGAAGTGTGTTGACAGGTAAATAATGAAGTGTGTTGACAGGTAAACCATGTAGGGCGTTGACAGGTAAACAATGAAGTGTGTTGACAGGGAAACCAAGTAGGGCGTTGACAGGTAAACAATGAAGTGTGCTGACAGGTAAACAATGAAGTGTGTTGACAGGTAAACAATGAAGAGTGTTGACAGGTAAACAATGAAGTGTGTTGACAGGTAAACAATGAAGTGTGTTGACAGGTAAAGAATGAAGAGTGTTGACAGGTAAACAATGAAGTGTGTTGACAGGTAAACAATGAAGTGTGTTGAGAGGTAAACAATGCAGTGTGTTGACAGGTAAACAATAATGTTGACAGGTAAACAATGAAGTGTGTTGACAGGTAAACAATAATGTTGACAGGTAAACAATGAAGTGTGTTGACAGGTAAACAATGAAGTGTGTTGACAGGTAAACAATGAAGTGTGTTGACAGGTAAACAATGAAGTGTGTTGACAGGTAAACAATAAAATATATTGACAGATAAACAATGAAGTGCGTTGACAGGTAAATAATGAAGTGTGTTGACAGGTAAACCATGTAGGGCATTGACAGGGAAACCAAGTAGGGCGTTGACAGGTAAACAATGAAGTGTGTTGACAGGTAAACAATGAAGTGTGTTGACAGGTAAACAATGAAGTGTGTTGACAGGTAAACAATGAAGTGTGTTGACAGGTAAACAATGAAGAGTGTTGACAGGTAAACAATGAAGTGTGTTGACAGGTAAACAATGAAGTGTGTTGACAGGTAAACCATGTAGGGCATTGACAGGTAAACAATGAAGTGTGTTGACAGGTAAACCATGTAGTGTGTTGACAAGTAAACAATAAAGTGTGTTGACAGGTAAACAATGAAGTGTGTTGACAGGTAAACAATGAAGGATGTTGACAGATAAACAATGAAGTGTGTTGACAGGTAAACAATGAAGTGTGATGACAGGTAAACATTGCAGTGTGTTGTCAGGTAAACCATGTAGGGCGTTGACAGGTAAATAGTGAAGGGTGTTGATAGGTAAACAATGCAGTGTGTTGGCAGGTAAACCATGTAGGGCGTTGACAGGTAAACAATGAAGCGTGTTGACAGGTAAACAATGAAGTGTGTTGGCAGGTAAACCATGTAGGACATTGACAGGTAAACAATGAAGTGTGTTTAGAGGTAAACAATGAAGTGTGTTGACAGGTAAACAATGAAGTGTGTTGACAGGTAAACAATGAAGTGTGTTGACAGGTAAACAATGAAGTGTGTTGACAGGTAAACAATGAAGAGTGTTGACAGGTAAACAATGAAGTGTGTTGACAGGTAAACAGTGAAGTGTGTTGACAGGTAAACAGTGAAGTGTGTTGACAGGTAAACAATGCAGTGTGTTGACAGGTAAACAATAATGTTGACAGGTAAACAATGAAGTGTGTTGACAGGTAAACAATAATGTTGACAGGTAAACAATGAAGTGTGTTGACAGGTAAACAATGAAGTGTGTTGACAGGTAAACAATGAAGTGTGTTGACAGGTAAACAATAAAATATATTGACAGATAAACAATGAAGTGTGTTGACAGGTAAATAATGAAGTGTGTTGACAGGTAAACCATGTGGGGCGTTGACAGGTAAAGAATGAAGTGTGTTGACAGGGAAACCAAGTAGGGCGTTGACAGGTAAACAATGAAGTGTGCTGACAGGTAAACAATGAAGTGTGTTGACAGGTAAACAATGAAGAGTGTTGACAGGTAAACAATGAAGTGTGTTGACAGGTAAGCAATGAAGTGTGTTGACAGGTAAAGAATGAAGAGTGTTGACAGGTAAACAATGAAGTGTGTTGACAGGTAAACAATGAAGTGTGTTGAGAGGTAAACAATGAAGTGTGTTGACAGGTAAACAATGAAGTGTGTTGACAGGTAAACCATGTAGGGCATTGACAGGTAAACAATGAAGTGTGTTGACAGGTAAACAATGAAGTGTGTTGACAGGTAATCAATAAAGTGTTGGCAGGTAAACCATGTAGGGCGTTGACAGGTAAACAATGAAGTGTGTTGACAGGTAAACAATGAAGTGTGTTGAGAGGTAAACAATGAAGTGTGTTGACAGGTAAACAATGAAGTGTGTTGACAGGTAAACCATGTAGGGCATTGACAGGTAAACAATGAAGTGTGTTGACAGGTAAACAATGAAGTGTGTTGACAGGTAATCAATGAAGTGTTCGCAGGTAAACCATGTAGGGCGTTGACAGGTAAACAATGAAGTATGTTGACAGGTAAACAATGAAGTGTGTTGATAGGTAAACAATGAAGTGTGTCGACAGGTAAACAATGAAGTGTGTTGGCAGCTAAACAATGAAGTGTGTTGACAGGTAAACCATGTAGGGCGTTGACAGGTAAACAATGAAGTGTGTTGACAGGTAAACAATGAAGTGTGTTGACAATTAAACAATGAAGTGTGTTGACAGGTAAACAATGAAGTGTGTTGGCAGGTAAACCATGTAGGGCGTTGACAGGTAAAGAATGAAGTGTGTTGACAGGTAAACAATGAAGTGTGTTGACAGGTAAACAATGAAGTGTGTTGGCAGGTAAACCACGTAGAGCGTTGACAGGTAATCAATGAAGTATGTTGACAGGTAAACAATGAAGTGTGTTGACAGGTAAACAATGAAGTGTGTCGACAGGTAAACAATGAAGTGTGTTGACAGGTAAACAATGAAGTGTGTTGACAGGTAAACAATGAAGTGTGTTGACAGGTAAACAATGAAGAGTGTTGACAGGTAAACAATGAAGTGTGTTGACAGGTAAACAATGAAGTGTGTTGACAGGTAAACAATGAAGTGTGTTGACAGGTAAACAATGCAGTGTGTTGACAGGTAAACAATAATGTTGACAGGTAAACAATGAAGTGTGTTGACAGGTAAACAATGCAGTGTGTTGACAGGTAAACAATAATGTTGACAGGTAAACAATGAAGTGTGTTGACAGGTAAACAATAATGTTGACAGGTAAACAATGAAGTGTGTTGACAGGTAAACAATGAAGTGTGTTGACAGGTAAACAATGAAGTGTGTTGACAGGTAAACAATGAAGTGTGTTGACAGGTAAACAATAAAATATATTGACAGATAAACAATGAAGTGCGTTGACAGGTAAATAATGAAGTGTGTTGACAGGTAAACCATGTAGGGCATTGACAGGGAAACCAAGTAGGGCGTTGACAGGTAAACAATGAAGTGTGTTGACAGGTAAACAATGAAGTGTGTTGACAGGTAAACAATGAAGAGTGTTGACAGGTAAACAATGAAGTGTGTTGACAGGTAAACAATGAAGTGTGTTGACAGGTAAAGAATGAAGAGTGTTGACAGGTAAACAATGAAGTGTGTTGACAGGTAAACAATGAAGTGTGTTGACAGGTAAACCATGTAGGGCATTGACAGGTAAACAATGAAGTGTGTTGACAGGTAAACCATGTAGTGTGTTGACAAGTAAACAATAAAGTGTGTTGACAGGTAAACAATGAAGTGTGTTGACAGGTAAACAATGAAGGATGTTGACAGGTAAACAATGAAGTGTGTTGACAGGTAAACAATGAAGTGTGATGACAGGTAAACATTGCAGTGTGTTGTCAGGTAAACCATGTAGGGCGTTGACAGGTAAATAGTGAAGGGTGTTGATAGGTAAACAATGTAGTGTGTTGGCAGGTAAACCATGTAGGGCGTTGACAGGTAAACAATGAAGCGTGTTGACAGGTAAACAATGAAGTGTGTTGGCAGGTAAACCATGTAGGGCATTGACAGGTAAACAATGAAGTGTGTTTAGAGGTAAACAATGAAGTGTGTTGACAGGTAAACAATGAAGTGTGTTGACAGGTAAACAATGAAGTGTGTTGACAGGTAAACAATGAAGTGTGTTGACAGGTAAACAATGAAGAGTGTTGACAGGTAAACAATGAAGTGTGTTGACAGGTAAACAGTGAAGTGTGTTGACAGGTAAACAATGAAGTGTGTTAACAGGTAAACAATGCAGTGTGTTGACAGGTAAACAATAATGTTGACAGGTAAACAATGAAGTGTGTTGACAGGTAAACAATAATGTTGACAGGTAAACAATGAAGTGTGTTGACAGGTAAACAATGAAGTGTGTTGACAGGTAAACAATGAAGTGTGTTGACAGGTAAACAATAAAATATATTGACAGATAAACAATGAAGTGTGTTGACAGGTAAATAATGAAGTGTGTTGACAGGTAAACCATGTAGGGCGTTGACAGGTAAACAATGAAGTGTGTTGACAGGGAAACCAAGTAGGGCGTTGACAGGTAAACAATGAAGTGTGCTGACAGGTAAACAATGAAGTGTGTTGACAGGTAAACAATGAAGAGTGTTGACAGGTAAACAATGAAGTGTGTTGACAGGTAAACAATGAAGTGTGTTGACAGGTAAAGAATGAAGAGTGTTGACAGGTAAACAATGAAGTGTGTTGACAGGTAAACAATGAAGTGTGTTGATGTTACGGCCCTCTCGGGACGCAACGGGGTTCTTACTCTGATGTAGTTAGAGGAAGATATATATATCCGTTCCCAAGCCAGTAGTGGCTATCAAGGGATGAGATCCGTGTCGCAAGTAACTTAAAGGGAGTAGGGAAAGAAAGCTAAGAACTTAATATAATATAATGTTCACCATCACCGTTAAAATATATAGAATAAAAGAGTACACAAGGGGGAGGGATATTAACACTTTACAAGGGGATCGTGCACAATCTAGTCTTCTGCTGAAGACTCTTGATTAAGAAGCTAGGTGCTGAGTCCGCGGTGCTTTCTTCGTGGCCTCAAGACGTGTCCTCTGAGAACGCCGAGCCTACCCTGGCCACAGGTCAGCCACAACACAGGTCCACTGGGGGCACCGTCGTGGAGGCCGTCAACCACACGTCCAGCAGGTCTGCTGGCAGGTACTGAGCCACCAAGGCTGGTACGGCCACTCCACGAACGATATAAGAGGTACGCCCTAGACAGGAGTCTCGTGTGATATCACCAATCACCCTCCTGTCCTCAATACCCCAGTGGATTATCGTCTCCAACCGTCGGTCCCGGCTAAATCCTTTCACTGCCACTCCACTGGCAGGCTTAACACACCACAGTGTTCTTCCGGGGGGACGACGTCACAACAGCTGCAGCAAACTTCACAGTATGGAGACTGGCTGCCTCGGGTAGACTGACTACACCTTCAACACAGTGGTCCCAGGTTGGCTCTGTAAGCAGACACGTCATTAATAACCGGGACACTAATACACCACACTCACAGGCTCAGATACAAACGCCCGACATATCCACTCCATAGATGGCGCTGTCGTCGGAGCACCACTTCACCAGAGGTCAGGAGCGGCGGTGTTGAGCGCTGAACCAGACTGGAAACTGGTCCTCGAGGCCAGTACACGCTGTCCTCACTAGGTGTCGTCGTTCGTTTGGCGGGGGTTTCGGGAGCTGACCCACAGATGGCGTGTTTGTCACTGCTCCAGGCTCGGACGCTGGGTCCGGGTTCGTAACAGTTGAGAGGTAAACAATGAAGTGTGTTGACAGGTAAACAATGAAGTGTGTTGACAGGTAAACCATGTAGGGCATTGACAGGTAAACAATGAAGTGTGTTGACAGGTAAACAATGAAGTGTGTTGACAGGTAATCAATGAAGTGTTGGCAGGTAAACCATGTAGGGCGTTGACAGGTAAACAATGAAGTATGTTGACAGGTAAACAATGAAGTGTGTTGATAGGTAAACAATGAAGTGTGTCGACAGGTAAACAATGAAGTGTGTTGGCAGCTAAACAATGAAGTGTGTTGACAGGTAAACCATGTAGGGCGTTGACAGGTAAACAATGAAGTGTGTTGACAGGTAAACAATGAAGTGTGTTGACAAGTAAACAATGAAGTGTGTTGACAGGTAAACAATGAAGTGTGTTGGCAGGTAAACCATGTAGGGCGTTGACAGGTAAACAATGAAGTGTGTTGACAGGTAAACAATGAAGTGTGTTGACAGGTAAACAATGAAGTGTGTTGGCAGGTAAACCACGTAGAGCGTTGACAGGTAATCAATGAAGTATGTTGACAGGTAAACAATGAAGTGTGTTGACAGGTAAACAATGAAGGGTGTTGATAAGTAAAGAATGAAGTGTGTTGACAGGTAAACAATGAAGTGTGTTGGCAGGTAAACCATGTAGGGCGTTGACAGGTAAACAATGAAGTGTGTTGACAGGTAAACAATGAAGTGTGTTGACTTGTAAACAATGAAGTGTGTTGACAGGTAAACAATGAAGTGTGTTTGCAGGAAAACCATGTAGGGCATTGACTGGTAAACAATGAAGTGTGTTGACAGGTAAACAATGAAGTGTGTTGTCAGGTAAACCATGTAGGGCATTGACAGGTAAACAATGAAGTTTGTTGACAGGTAAACAATGAAGGGTGTTGACAGGTAAACAATGAAGTGTGTTGACAGGTAAACAATGAAGTGTGTTGACAGGTAAACAATGAAGTGTGTTGACAGGTAAACAATGCAGTGTGTTGACAGGTAAACAATAATGTTGACAGGTAAACAATGAAGTGTGTTGACAGGTAAACAATAATGTTGACAGGTAAAAAATGAAGTGTGTTGACAGGTAAACAATGAAGTATGTTGACAGGTAAACAATAAAATATATTGACAGATAAACAATGAAGTGTGTTGACAGGTAAATAATGAAATGTGTTGGCAGGTAAACCATGTAGGGCGTTGACAGGTAAACAATGAAGTGTGTTGACAGGTAAACAATGAAGTGTGTTGACAGGTAAACAATGAAGAGTGTTGACAGGTAAACAATGAAGTGTGTTGACAGGTAAACAATGAAGTGTGTTGACATGTAAAGAATGAAGAGTGTTGACAGGTAAACAATGAAGTGTGTTGACAGGTAAAAAATGAAGTGTGTTGAGAGGTAAACAATGAAGTGTGTTGACAGGTAAACAATGAAGTGTGTTGACAGGTATACCATGTAGGGCATTGACAGGTAAACAATGAAGTGTGTTGACAGGTAAACCATGTAGTGTGTTGACAAGTAAACAATAAAGTGTGTTGACAGGTAAACAATGAAGTGTGTTGACAGGTAAACAATGAAGGATGTTGACAGGTAAACAATGAAGTGTGTTGACAGGTAAACAATGAAGTGTGATGACAGGTAAACATTGCAGTGTGTTGTCAGGTAAACCATGTAGGGCGTTGACAGGTAAATAGTGAAGGGTGTTGATAGGTAAACAATGCAGTGTGTTGGCAGGTAAACCATGTAGGGCTTTGACAGGTAAACAATGAAGCGTGTTGACAGGTAAACAATGAAGTGTGTTGGCAGGTAAACCATGTAGGGCATTGACAGGTAAACAATGAAGTGTGTTTAAAGGTAAACAATGAAGTGTGTTGACAGGTAAACAATGAAGTGTGTTGACAGGTAAACAATGAAGTGTGTTGACAGGTAAACAATGAAGTGTGTTGACAGGTAAACAATGAAGTGTGTTGACAGGTAAACAATGAAGAGTGTTGACAGGTAAACAATGAAGTGTGTTGACAGGTAAACAATGAAGTGTGTTGACAGGTAAACAATGAAGTGTGTTGACAGGTAAACAATGCAGTGTGTTGACAGATAAACAATAATGTTGACAGGTAAACAATGAAGTGTGTTGACAGGTAAACAATGAAGTGTGTTGACAGGTAAACAATGAAGTGTGTTGACAGGTAAACAATAAAATATATTGACAGATATACAATGAAGTGTGTTGACAGGTAAATAATGAAGTGTGTTGACAGGTAAACCATGTAGGGCGTTGACAGGTAAACAATGAAGTGTGTTGACAGGGAAACCAAGTAGGGCGTTGACAGGTAAACAATGAAGTGTGCTGACAGGTAAACAATGAAGTGTGTTGACAGGTAAACAATGAAGAGTGTTGACAGGTAAAGAATGAAGAGTGTTGACAGGTAAACAATGAAGTGTGTTGAGAGGTAAACAATGAAGTGTGTTGAGAGGTAAACAATGAAGTGTGTTGACAGGTAAACAATGAAGTGTGTTGACAGGTAAACCATGTAGGGCATTGACAGGTAAACAATGAAGTGTGTTGACAGGTAAACAATGAAGTGTGTTGACAGGTAATCAATGAAGTGTGTTGAAAGGTAAACCATGTAGGGCATTGACAGGTAAACAATGAAGTATGTTGACAGGTAAACAATGAAGTGTGTTGATAGGTAAACAAGGAAGTGTGTCGACAGGTAAACAATGAAGTGTGTTGGCAGCTAAACAATGAAGTGTGTTGACAGGTAAACCATGTAGGGCGTTGACAGGTAAACAATGAAGTGTATTGACAGGTAAACAATGAAGTGTGTTGACAAGTAAACAATGAAGTGTGTTGACAGGTAAACAATGAAGTGTGTTGGCAGGTAAACCATGTAGGGCGTTGACAGGTAAACAATGAAGTGTGTTGACAGGTAAACAATGAAGTGTGTTGACAGGTAAACAATGAAGTGTGTTGGCAGGTAAACCATGTAGAGCGTTGACAGGTAATCAATGAAGTATGTTGACAGGTAAACAATGAAGTGTGTTGACAGGTAAACAATGAAGTGTGTTGGCAGCTAAACAATGAAGTGTGTTGACAGGTAAACCATGTAGGGCGTTGATAGGTAAACAATGAAGTGTGTTGACAGGTAAACAATGAAGGCTGTTGATAAGTAAAGAATGAAGTGTGTTGACTGGTAAACAATGAAGTGTGTTGGCAGGTAAACCATGTAGGGCGTTGACAGGTAAACAATGAAGTATGTTGACAGGTAAACAATGAAGTGTGTTGACTTGTAAACAATGAAGTGTGTTGACAGGTAAACAATGAAGTGTGTTTGCAGGAAAACCATGTAGGGCATTGACTGGTAAACAATGAAGTGTGTTGACAGGTAAACAATGAAGTGTGTTGTCAGGTAAACCATGTAGGGCATTGACAGGTAAACAATGAAGTGTGTTGACAGGTAAACAATGAAGTGTGTTGACAGGTAAACAATGCAGTGTGTTGACAGGTAAACAATAATGTTGACAGGTAAACAATGAAGTGTGTTGACAGGGAAACCAAGTAGGGCGTTGACAGGTAAACAATGAAGTGTGCTGACAGGTAAACAATGAAGTGTGTTGACAGGTAAACAATGAAGAGTGTTGACAGGTAAAGAATGAAGAGTGTTGACAGGTAAACAATGAAGTGTGTTGACAGGTAAACAATGAAGTGTGTTGAGAGGTAAACAATGAAGTGTGTTGACAGGCAAACAATGAAGTGTGTTGACAGGTAAACCATGTAGGGCGTTGACAGGTAAACAATGAAGTGTGTTGACAGGTAAACAATGAAGTGTGTTGACAGGTAATCAATGAAGTGTGTTGACAGGTAAACCATGTAGGGCGTTGACAGGTAAACAATGAAGTATGTTGACAGGTAAACAATGAAGTGTGTTGATAGGTAAACAAGGAAGTGTGTCGACAGTTAAACAATGAAGTGTGTTGGCAGCTAAACAATGAAGTGTGTTGACAGGTAAACCATGTAGGGCGTTGACAGGTAAACAATGAAGTGTATTGACAGGTAAACAATGAAGTGTGTTGACAAGTAAACAATGAAGTGTGTTGACAGGTAAACAATGAAGTGTGTTGGCAGGTAAACCATGTAGGGCGTTGACAGGTAAACAATGAAGTGTGTTGACAGGTAAACAATGAAGTGTGTTGACAGGTAAACAATGAAGTGTGTTGGCAGGTAAACCATGTAGAGCGTTGACAGGTAATCAATGAAGTATGTTGACAGGTAAACAATGAAGTGTGTTGACAGGTAAACAATGAAGTGTGTTCGCAGCTAAACAATGAAGTGTGTTGACAGGTAAACCATGTAGGGCGTTGATAGGTAAACAATGAAGTGTGTTGACAGGTAAACAATGAAGGCTGTTGATAAGTAAAGAATGAAGTGTGTTGACTGGTAAACAATGAAGTGTGTTGGCAGATAACCATGTAGGGCGTTGACAGGTAAACAATGAAGTGTGTTGACAGGTAAACAATGAAGTGTGTTGGCAGGTAAACCATGTAGGGCGTTGACAGGTAAACAATGAAGTGTGTTGACAGGTAAACAATGAAGTGTGTTGACAGGTAAACAATGAAGTGTGTTGACAGGTAAACAATGAAGTGTGTTGACAGGTAAACAATGCAGTGTGTTGACAGATAAACAATAATGTTGACAGGTAAACAATGAAGTGTGTTGACAGGTAAACAATAATGTTGACAGGTAAACAATGAAGTGTGTTGACAGGTAAACAATGAAGTGTGTTGACAGGTAAACAATGAAGTGTGTTGACAGGTAAACAATAAAATATATTGACAGATATACAATGAAGTGTGTTGACAGGTAAATAATGAAGTGTGTTGACAGGTAAACCATGTAGGGCGTTGACAGGTAAACAATGAAGTGTGTTGACAGGAAAACCAAGTAGGGCGTTGACAGGTAAACAATGAAGTGTGCTGACAGGTAAACAATGAAGTGTGTTGACAGGTAAACAATGAAGAGTGTTGACAGGTAAAGAATGAAGAGTGTTGACAGGTAAACAATGAAGTGTGTTGAGAGGTAAACAATGAAGTGTGTTGAGAGGTAAACAATGAAGTGTGTTGACAGGTAAACAATGAAGTGTGTTGACAGGTAAACCATGTAGGGCATTGACAGGTAAACAATGAAGTGTGTTGACAGGTAAACAATGAAGTGTGTTGACAGGTAATCAATGAAGTGTGTTGAAAGGTAAACCATGTAGGGCATTGACAGGTAAACAATGAAGTATGTTGACAGGTAAACAATGAAGTGTGTTGATAGGTAAACAAGGAAGTGTGTCGACAGGTAAACAATGAAGTGTGTTGGCAGCTAAACAATGAAGTGTGTTGACAGGTAAACCATGTAGGGCGTTGACAGGTAAACAATGAAGTGTATTGACAGGTAAACAATGAAGTGTGTTGACAAGTAAACAATGAAGTGTGTTGACAGGTAAACAATGAAGTGTGTTGGCAGGTAAACCATGTAGGGCGTTGACACGTAAACAATGAAGTGTGTTGACAGGTAAACAATGAAGTGTGTTGACAGGTAAACAATGAAGTGTGTTGGCAGGTAAACCATGTAGAGCGTTGACAGGTAAACAATGAAGTATGTTGACAGGTAAACAATGAAGTGTGTTGACTTGTAAACAATGAAGTGTGTTGACAGGTAAACAATGTAGGGCGTTGATAGGTAAACAATGAAGTGTGTTGACAGGTAAACAATGAAGGCTGTTGATAAGTAAAGAATGAAGTGTGTTGACTGGTAAACAATGAAGTGTGTTGGCAGGTAAACCATGTAGGGCGTTGACAGGTAAACAATGAAGTATGTTGACAGGTAAACAATGAAGTGTGTTGACTTGTAAACAATGAAGTGTGTTGACAGGTAAACAATGAAGTGTGTTTGCAGGAAAACCATGTAGGGCATTGACTGGTAAACAATGAAGTGTGTTGACAGGTAAACAATGAAGTGTGTTGTCAGGTAAACCATGTAGGGCATTGACAGGTAAACAATGAAGTGTGTTGACAGGTAAACAATGAAGTGTGTTGACAGGTAAACAATGCAGTGTGTTGACAGGTAAACAATAATGTTGACAGGTAAACAATGAAGTGTGTTGACAGGGAAACCAAGTAGGGCGTTGACAGGTAAACAATGAAGTGTGCTGACAGGTAAACAATGAAGTGTGTTGACAGGTAAACAATGAAGAGTGTTGACAGGTAAAGAATGAAGAGTGTTGACAGGTAAACAATGAAGTGTGTTGACAGGTAAACAATGAAGTGTGTTGAGAGGTAAACAATGAAGTGTGTTGACAGGCAAACAATGAAGTGTGTTGACAGGTAAACCATGTAGGGCATTGACAGGTAAACAATGAAGTGTGTTGACAGGTAAACAATGAAGTGTGTTGACAGGTAATCAATGAAGTGTGTTGACAGGTAAACCATGTAGGGCGTTGACAGGTAAACAATGAAGTATGTTGACAGGTAAACAATGAAGTGTGTTGATAGGTAAACAAGGAAGTGTGTCGACAGTTAAACAATGAAGTGTGTTGGCAGCTAAACAATGAAGTGTGTTGACAGGTAAACCATGTAGGGCGTTGACAGGTAAACAATGAAGTGTATTGACAGGTAAACAATGAAGTGTGTTGACAAGTAAACAATGAAGTGTGTTGACAGGTAAACAATGAAGTGTGTTGGCAGGTAAACCATGTAGGGCGTTGACAGGTAAACAATGAAGTGTGTTGACAGGTAAACAATGAAGTGTGTTGACAGGTAAACAATGAAGTGTGTTGGCAGGTAAACCATGTAGAGCGTTGACAGGTAATCAATGAAGTATGTTGACAGGTAAACAATGAAGTGTGTTGACAGGTAAACAATGAAGTGTGTTGGCAGCTAAACAATGAAGTGTGTTGACAGGTAAACCATGTAGGGCGTTGATAGGTAAACAATGAAGTGTGTTGACAGGTAAACAATGAAGGCTGTTGATAAGTAAAGAATGAAGTGTGTTGACTGGTAAACAATGAAGTGTGTTGGCAGATAACCATGTAGGGCGTTGACAGGTAAACAATGAAGTGTGTTGACAGGTAAACAATGAAGTGTGTTGACTTGTAAACAATGAAGTGTGTTGACAGGTAAACAATGAAGTGTGTTTGCAGGAAAACCATGTAGGGCATTGACTGGTAAACAATGAAGTGTGTTGACAGGTAAACAATGAAGTGTGTTGTCAGGTAAACCATGTAGGGCATTGACAGGTAAACAATGAAGTGTGTTGACAGGTAAACAATGAAGTGTGTTGACAGGTAAACAATGCAGTGTGTTGACAGGTAAACAATAATGTTGACAGGTAAACAATGCAGTGTGTTGACAGGTAAACAATAATGTTGACAGGTAAACAATGAAGAATGTTGACAGGTAAACAATAAAATATATTGACAGATAAACAATGAAGTGTGTTGACAGGTAAATAATGAAATGTGTTGACAGGTAAACCATGTAGGGCGTTGACAGGTAAACAATGAAGTGTGTTGACAGGTAATTAATGAAGTGTGTTGACAGGTAAACAATGAAGAGTGTTGACAGGTAAACAATGAAGAGTGTTGACAGGTAAACAATGAAGTGTGTTGACAGGTAAACAATGAAGTGTGTTGACAAGTAAACAATGAAGTGTGTTGACAGGTAAACAATGAAGTGTGTTGGCAGGTAAACCATGTAGGGCGTTGACAGGTAAACAATGAAGTGTGTTGACAGGTAAACAATGAAGTGTGTTGACAGGTAAACAATGAAGTGTGTTGGCAGGTAAACCATGTAGAGCGTTGACAGGTAATCAATGAAGTGTGTTTACAGGTAAACAATGAAGTGTGTTGACAGGTAAACAATGAAGTGTGTCGACAGGTAAACAATGAAGTGTGTTGGCAGCTAAACAATGAAGTGTGTTGACAGGTAAACCATGTAGGGCGTTGATAGGTAAACAATGAAGTGTGTTGACAGGTAAACAATGAAGGGTGTTGATAAGTAAACAATGAAGTGTGTTGACAGGTAAACAATGAAGTGTGTTGGCAGGTAAACCATGTAGGGCGTTGACAGGTAAACAATGAAGTGTGTTGACAGGTAAACAATGAAGTGTGTTGACTTGTAAACAATGAAGTGTGTTGACAGGTAAACAATGAAGTGTGTTTGCAGGAAAACCATGTAGGGCATTGACTGGTAAACAATGAAGTGTGTTGACAGGTAAACAATGAAGTGTGTTGTCAGGTAAACCATGTAGGGCGTTGACAGGTAAACAATGAAGTGTGTTGACAGGTAAACAATGAAGTGTGTTGACAGGTAAAGAATGAAGTGTGTTGACAGGTAAACAATGAAGTGTGTTGACAGGTAAACAATGAAGTGTGTTGACAGGTAATCAATGCAGTGTGTTGACAGGTAAACAATAATGTTGACAGGTAAACAATGAAGTGTGTTGACAGGTAAACAATGAAGTACGTTGACAGGTAAACAATAAAATATATTGACAGATAAACAATGAAGTGTGTAGACAGAAAATAATGAAATGTGTTGACAGGTAAACCATGTAGGGCGTTGACAGGTAAACAATGAAGTGTGTTGACAGGTAAACAATGAAGTGTGTTGACAGTTAAACAATGAAGAGTGTTGACAGGTAAACAATGAAGTGTGTTGACAGGTAAACAATGAAGTGTGTTGACAGGTAAACAATGAAGTGTGTTGACAGGTAAACAATGAAGTGTGTTGACACGTAAACCATGTAGGGCGTTGACAGGTAAACAATGAAGTGTGTTGACAGGTAAACTATGAAGTGTGTTGACAGGTAAACAAAGAAGTGTGTTGGCAGGTAAACCATGTAGGGCGTTGACAGGTAAACAGTGAAGTGTGTTGACAGGTAAACAATGAAGTGTGTTGACAGGTAAACCATGTAGGGCGTTGACAGGTAAACAATGAAGTGTGTTGACAGGTAAACAATGAAGTGTGTTGACAGGTAAACAATGAAGTGTGTTGACAGGTAAACAAAGAAGTGTGTTGGCAGGTAAACCATGTAGGGCGTTGACAGGTAAACAGTGAAGTGTGTTGACAGGTAAACAATGAAGTGTGTTGACAGGTAAACCATGTAGGGCGTTGACAGGTAAACAATGAAGTGTGTTGACAGGTAAACAATGAAGTGTGTTGGCAGGTAAACAATGAAGTGTGTTGACAGGTAAACAATGAAGTGCGTTGACAGGTAAACAATGAAGTGCGTTGACAGGTAAACAATGAAGTGTGTTGACAGGTAAACAATGAAGTGTGTTGACAGGTAAACAATGAAGTGTGTTGATAGGTAAACAATGATGTGTTTGACAGGTAAACAATAAAGTATGTTGACAGGTAAACAATGAAGTGTGTTGACAGGTAAACAATGAAGGGTGTTGGCAGGAAAACAATGTAGGGCGTTGACAGGTAAACAATGAAGTGTGTTGACAGGTAAACAATGAAGTGTGTTGACAGGTAAACCATGTAGGGCGTTGACAGGTAAACAATGAAGTGTGTTGACAGGTAAACAATGAAGTGTGTTGACAGGTAAACAATGAAGTGTGTTGACAGGTAAACAATGAAGTGTGTTGACCGGTAAACAATGAAGTGTGTTGACAGGTAAACAATGAAGTGTGTCGACAGGTAAACAATGAAGTGTGTTGGCAGCTAAACAATGAAGTGTGTTGACAGGTAAACCATGTAGGGCGTTGATAGGTAAACAATGAAGTGTGTTGACAGGTAAACAATGAAGGCTGTTGATAAGTAAAGAATGAAGTGTGTTGACTGGTAAACAATGAAGTGTGTTGGCAGGTAAACCATGTAGGGCGTTGACAGGTAAACAATGAAGTGTGTTGACAGGTAAACAATGAAGTGTGTTGACTTGTAAACAATGAAGTGTGTTGACAGGTAAACAATGAAGTGTGTTGACAGGTAAACAATGAAGTGTGTTGACAGGTAAACAATGAAGTGTGTTGACAGGTAAACAATGCAGTGTGTTGACAGATAAACAATAATGTTGACAGGTAAACAATGAAGTGTGTTGACAGGTAAACAATAATGTTGACAGGTAAACAATGAAGTGTGTTGACAGGTAAACAATGAAGTGTGTTGACAGGTAAACAATGAAGTGTGTTGACAGGTAAACAATAAAATATATTGACAGATAAACAATGAAGTGTGTTGACAGGTAAATAATGAAGTGTGTTGACAGGTAAACCATGTAGGGCGTTGACAGGTAAACAATGAAGTGTGTTGACAGGGAAACCAAGTAGGGCGTTGACAGGTAAACAATGAAGTGTGCTGACAGGTAAACAATGAAGTGTGTTGACAGGTAAACAATGAAGAGTGTTGACAGGTAAAGAATGAAGAGTGTTGACAGGTAAACAATGAAGTGTGTTGACAGGTAAACAATGAAGTGTGTTGAGAGGTAAACAATGAAGTGTGTTGACAGGTAAACAATGAAGTGTGTTGACAGGTAAACAATGAAGTGTGTTGACAGGTAAACCATGTAGGGCATTGACAGGTAATCAATGAAGTGTGTTGGCAGGTAAACCATGTAGGGCGTTGACAGGTAAACAATGAAGTATGTTGACAGGTAAACAATGAAGTGTGTTGATAGGTAAACAAGGAAGTGTGTCGACAGGTAAACAATGAAGTGTGTTGGCAGCTAAACAATGAAGTGTGTTGACAGGTAAACCATGTAGGGCGTTGACAGGTAAACAATGAAGTGTATTGACAGGTAAACAATGAAGTGTGTTGACAAGTAAACAATGAAGTGTGTTGACAGGTAAACAATGAAGTGTGTTGGCAGGTAAACCATGTAGGGCGTTGACAGGTAAACAATGAAGTGTATTGACAGGTAAAAAATGAAGTGTGTTGACAGGTAAACAATGAAGTGTGTTGGCAGGTAAACCATGTAGAGCGTTGACAGGTAATCAATGAAGTATGTTGACAGGTAAACAATGAAGTGTGTTGACAGGTAAACAATGAAGTGTGTCGACAGGTAAACAATGAAGTGTCTTGGCAGCTAAACAATGAAGTGTGTTGACAGGTAAACCATGTAGGGCGTTGATAGGTAAACAATGAAGTGTGTTGACAGGTAAACAATGAAGGCTGTTGATAAGTAAAGAATGAAGTGTGTTGACTGGTAAACAATGAAGTGTGTTGGCAGGTAAACCATGTAGGGCGTTGACAGGTAAACAATGAAGTGTGTTGACAGGTAAACAATGAAGTGTGTTGACTTGTAAACAATGAAGTGTGTTGACAGGTAAACAATGAAGTGTGTTTGCAGGAAAACCATGTAGGGCATTGACTGGTAAACAATGAAGTGTGTTGACAGGTAAACAATGAAGTGTGTTGTCAGGTAAACCATGTAGGGCATTGACAGGTAAACAATGAAGTGTGTTGACAGGTAAACAATGAAGTGTGTTGACAGGTAAACAATGCAGTGTGTTGACAGGTAAACAATAATGTTGACAGGTAAAAAATTAAGTGTGTTGACAGGTAAACAATGAAGTATGTTGACAGGTAAACAATAAAATATATTGACAGATAAACAATGAAGTGTGTTGACAGGTAAATAATGAAATGTGTTGACAGGTAAACCATGTAGGGCGTTGACAGGTAAACAATGAAGTGTGTTGACAGGTAAACAATGAAGTGTGTTGACAGGTAAAGAATGAAGTGTGTTGACAGGCAAACAATGAAGTGTGTTGACAGGTAAACAATGAAGTGTGTTGACAGGTAATCAATGCAGTGTGTTGACAGGTAAACAATAATGTTGACAGGTAAACAATGAAGTGTGTTGACAGGTAAACAATGAAGTACGTTGACAGGTAAACAATAAAATATATTGACAGATAAACAATGAAGTGTGTAGACAGGTAAATAATGAAATGTGTTGACAGGTAAACCATGTAGGGCGTTGACAGGTAAACAATGAAGTGTGTTGACAGGTAAACAATGAAGTGTGTTGACAGTTAAACAATGAAGAGTGTTGACAGGTAAACAATGAAGTGTGTTGACAGGTAAACAATGAAGTGTGTTGACAGGTAAACAATTAAGTGTGTTGACAGGTAAACAATGAAGTGTGTTGACACGTAAACCATGTAGGGCGTTGACAGGTAAACAATGAAGTGTGTTGACAGGTAAACTATGAAGTGTGTTGACAGGTAAACAAAGAAGTGTGTTGGCAGGTAAACCATGTAGGGCGTTGATAGGTAAACAGTGAAGTGTGTTGACAGGTAAACAATGAAGTGTGTTGACAGGTAAACCATGTAGGGCGTTGACAGGTAAACAATGAAGTGTGTTGACAGGTAAACAATGAAGTGTGTTGACAGGTAAACAATGAAGTGTGTTGACAGGTAAACAAAGAAGTGTGTTGGCAGGTAAACCATGTAGGGCGTTGACAGGTAAACAGTGAAGTGTGTTGACAGGTAAACAATGAAGTGTGTTGACAGGTAAACCATGTAGGGCGTTGACAGGTAAACAATGAAGTGTGTTGACAGGTAAACAATGAAGTGTGTTGACAGGTAAACAATGAAGTGTGTTGACAGGTAAACAATGAAGTGCGTTGACAGGTAAACAATGAAGTGCGTTGACAGGTAAACAATGAAGTGTGTTGACAGGTAAACAATGAAGTGTGTTGACAGGTAAACAATGAAGTGTGTTGATAGGTAAACAATGAAGTGTTTGACAGGTAAACAATAAAGTATGTTGACAGGTAAACAATGAAGTGTGTTGACAGGTAAACAACGAAGGGTGTTGGCAGGAAAACAATGTAGGGCGTTGACAGGTAAACAATGAAGTGTGTTGACAGGTAAACAATGAAGTGTGTTGACAGGTAAACCATGTAGGGCGTTGACAGGTAAACAATGAAGTGTGTTGACAGGTAAACAATGAAGTGTGTTGACAGGTAAACAATGAAGTGTGTTGACAGGTAAACAATGAAGTGTGTTGACCGGTAAACAATGAAGTGTGTTGACAGGTAAACAATGAAGTGTGTCGACAGGTAAACAATGAAGTGTGTTGGCAGCTAAACAATGAAGTGTGTTGACAGGTAAACCATGTAGGGCGTTGATAGGTAAACAATGAAGTGTGTTGACAGGTAAACAATGAAGGCTGTTGATAAGTAAAGAATGAAGTGTGTTGACTGGTAAACAATGAAGTGTGTTGGCAGGTAAACCATGTAGGGCGTTGACAGGTAAACAATGAAGTGTGTTGACAGGTAAACAATGAAGTGTGTTGACTTGTAAACAATGAAGTGTGTTGACAGGTAAACAATGAAGTGTGTTGACAGGTAAACAATGAAGTGTGTTGACAGGTAAACAATGAAGTGTGTTGACAGGTAAACAATGCAGTGTGTTGACAGATAAACAATAATGTTGACAGGTAAACAATGAAGTGTGTTGACAGGTAAACAATAATGTTGACAGGTAAACAATGAAGTGTGTTGACAGGTAAACAATGAAGTGTGTTGACAGGTAAACAATGAAGTGTGTTGACAGGTAAACAATAAAATATATTGACAGATAAACAATGAAGTGTGTTGACAGGTAAATAATGAAGTGTGTTGACAGGTAAACCATGTAGGGCGTTGACAGGTAAACAATGAAGTGTGTTGACAGGGAAACCAAGTAGGGCGTTGACAGGTAAACAATGAAGTGTGCTGACAGGTAAACAATGAAGTGTGTTGACAGGTAAACAATGAAGAGTGTTGACAGGTAAAGAATGAAGAGTGTTGACAGGTAAACAATGAAGTGTGTTGAGAGGTAAACAATGAAGTGTGTTGACAGGTAAACAATGAAGTGTGTTGACAGGTAAGCAATGAAGTGTGTTGACAGGTAAACCATGTAGGGCATTGACAGGTAAACAATGAAGTGTGTTGACAGGTAAACAATGAAGTGTGTTGACAGGTAATCAATGAAGTGTGTTGGCAGGTAAACCATGTAGGGCGTTGACAGGTAAACAATGAAGTATGTTGACAGGTAAACAATGAAGTGTGTTGATAGGTAAACAAGGAAGTGTGTCGACAGGTAAACAATGAAGTGTGTTGGCAGCTAAAAAATGAAGTGTGTTGACAGGTAAACCATGTAGGGCGTTGACAGGTAAACAATGAAGTGTATTGACAGGTAAACAATGAAGTGTGTTGACAAGTAAACAATGAAGTGTGTTGACAGGTAAACAATGAAGTGTGTTGGCAGGTAAACCATGTAGGGCGTTGACAGGTAAACAATGAAGTGTGTTGACAGGTAAAAAATGAAGTGTGTTGACAGGTAAACAATGAAGTGTGTTGGCAGGTCAACCATGTAGAGCGTTGACAGGTAATCAATGAAGTATGTTGACAGGTAAACAATGAAGTGTGTTGACAGGTAAACAATGAAGTGTGTCGACAGGTAAACAATGAATTGTCTTGGCAGCTAAACAATGAAGTGTGTTGACAGGTAAACCATGTAGGGCGTTGATAGGTAAACAATGAAGTGTGTTGACAGGTAAACAATGAAGGCTGTTGATAAGTAAAGAATGAAGTGTGTTGACTGGTAAACAATGAAGTGTGTTGGCAGGTAAACCATGTAGGGCGTTGACAGGTAATCAATGAAGTATGTTGACAGGTAAACAATGAAGTGTGTTGACAGGTAAAACAATGAAGTGTGTCGACAGGTAAACAATGAATTGTCTTGGCAGCTAAACAATGAAGTGTGTTGACAGGTAAACAATGAAGTGTGTTGACTTGTAAACAATGAAGTGTGTTGACAGGTAAACAATGAAGTGTGTTTGCAGGAAAACCATGTAGGGCATTGACTGGTAAACAATGAAGTGTGTTGACAGGTAAACAATGAAGTGTGTTGTCAGGTAAACCATGTAGGGCATTGACAGGTAAACAATGAAGTGTGTTGACAGGTAAACAATGAAGTGTGTTGACAGGTAAACAATGCAGTGTGTTGACAGGTAAACAATAATGTTGACAGGTAAACAATGAAGTGTGTTGACAGGTAAACAATAATGTTGACAGGTAAAAAATTAAGTGTGTTGACAGGTAAACAATGAAGTATGTTGACAGGTAAACAATAAAATATATTGACAGATAAACAATGAAGTGTGTTGACAGGTAAATAATGAAATGTGTTGACAGGTAAACCATGTAGGGCGTTGACAGGTAAACAATGAAGTGTGTTGACAGGTAATTAATGAAGTGTGTTGACAGGTAAACAATGAAGAGTGTTGACAGGTAAACAATGAAGAGTGTTGACAGGTAAACAATGAAGTGTGTTGACAGGTAAACAATGAAGTGTGTTGACAAGTAAACAATGAAGTGTGTTGACAGGTAAACAATGAAGTGTGTTGGCAGGTAAACCATGTAGGGCGTTGACAGGTAAACAATGAAGTGTGTTGACAGGTAAAACAATGAAGTGTGTTGACAGGTAAACAATGAAGTGTGTTGGCAGGTAAACCATGTAGAGCATTGACAGGTAATCAATGAAGTGTGTTTACAGGTAAACAATGAAGTGTGTTGACAGGTAAACAATGAAGTGTGTCGACAGGTAAACAATGAAGTGTGTTGGCAGCTAAACAATGAAGTGTGTTGACAGGTAAACCATGTAGGGCGTTGATAGGTAAACAATGAAGTGTGTTGACAGGTAAACAATGAAGGGTTTTGATAAGTAAACAATGAAGTGTGTTGACAGGTAAACAATGAAGTGTGTTGGCAGGTAAACCATGTAGGGCGTTGACAGGTAAACAATGAAGTGTGTTGACAGGTAAACAATGAAGTGTGTTGACTTGTAAACAATGAAGTGTGTTGACAGGTAAACAATGAAGTGTGTTTGCAGGAAAACCATGTAGGGCATTGACTGGTAAACAATGAAGTGTGTTGACAGGTAAACAATGAAGTGTGTTGTCAGGTAAACCATGTAGGGCGTTGACAGGTAAACAATGAAGAGTGTTGACAGGTAAACAATGAAGTGTGTTGACAGGTAAACAATGAAGTGTGTTGACAGGTAAACAATTAAGTGTGTTGACAGGTAAACAATGAAGTGTGTTGACACGTAAACCATGTAGGGCGTTGACAGGTAAACAATGAAGTGTGTTGACAGGTAAACTATGAAGTGTGTTGACAGGTAAACAAAGAAGTGTGTTGGCAGGTAAACCATGTAGGGCGTTGACAGGTAAACAGTGAAGTGTGTTGACAGGTAAACAATGAAGTGTGTTGACAGGTAAACCATGTAGGGCGTTGACAGGTAAACAATGAAGTGTGTTGACAGGTAAACAATGAAGTGTGTTGACAGGTAAACAATGAAGTGTGTTGACAGGTAAACAAAGAAGTGTGTTGGCAGGTAAACCATGTAGGGCGTTGACAGGTAAACAGTGAAGTGTGTTGACAGGTAAACAATGAAGTGTGTTGACAGGTAAACCATGTAGGGCGTTGACAGGTAAACAATGAAATGTGTTGACAGGTAAACAATGAAGTGTGTTGACAGGTAAACAATGAAGTGTGTTGACAGGTAAACAATGAAGTGCGTTGACAGGTAAACAATGAAGTGCGTTGACAGGTAAACAATGAAGTGTGTTGACAGGTAAACAATGAAGTGTGTTGACAGGTAAACAATGAAGTGTGTTGATAGGTAAACAATGAAGTGTTTGACAGGTAAACAATAAAGTATGTTGACAGTAAACAATGAAGTGTGTTGACAGGTAAACAATGAAGGGTGTTGGCAGGAAAACAATGTAGGGCGTTGACAGGTAAACAATGAAGTGTGTTGACAGGTAAACAATGAAGTGTGTTGACAGGTAAACCATGTAGGGCGTTGACAGGTAAACAATGAAGTGTGTTGACAGGTAAACAATGAAGTGTGTTGACAGGTAAACAATGAAGTGTGTTGACAGGTAAACAATGAAGTGTGTTGACCGGTAAACAATGAAGTGTGTTGACAGGTAAACAATGAAGTGTGTCGACAGGTAAACAATGAAGTGTGTTGGCAGCTAAACAATGAAGTGTGTTGACAGGTAAACCATGTAGGGCGTTGATAGGTAAACAATGAAGTGTGTTGACAGGTAAACAATGAAGGCTGTTGATAAGTAAAGAATGAAGTGTGTTGACTGGTAAACAATGAAGTGTGTTGGCAGGTAAACCATGTAGGGCGTTGACAGGTAAACAATGAAGTGTGTTGACAGGTAAACAATGAAGTGTGTTGACTTGTAAACAATGAAGTGTGTTGACAGGTAAACAATGAAGTGTGTTGACAGGTAAACAATGAAGTGTGTTGACAGGTAAACAATGAAGTGTGTTGACAGGTAAACAATGCAGTGTGTTGACAGATAAACAATAATGTTGACAGGTAAACAATGAAGTGTGTTGACAGGTAAACAATAATGTTGACAGGTAAACAATGAAGTGTGTTGACAGGGAAACAATGAAGTGTGTTGACAGGTAAACAATGAAGTGTGTTGACAGGTAAACAATAAAATATATTGACAGATAAACAATGAAGTGTGTTGACAGGTAAATAATGAAGTGTGTTGACAGGTAAACCATGTAGGGCGTTGACAGGTAAACAATGAAGTGTGTTGACAGGGAAACCAAGTAGGGCGTTGACAGGTAAACAATGAAGTGTGCTGACAGGTAAACAATGAAGTGTGTTGACAGGTAAACAATGAAGAGTGTTGACAGGTAAACAATGAAGTGTGTTGACAGGTAAACAATGAAGTGTGTTGACAGGTAAACAATGAAGTGTGTTGACAGGTAAACAATGAAGTGCGTTGACAGGTAAACAATGAAGTGCGTTGACAGGTAAACAATGAAGTGTGTTGACAGGTAAACAATGAAGTGTGTTGACAGGTAAACAATGAAGTGTGTTGATAGGTAAACAATGAAGTGTTTGACAGGTAAACAATAAAGTATGTTGACAGGTAAACAATGAAGTGTTGACAGGTAAACAATGAAGGGTGTTGGCAGGAAAACAATGTAGGGCGTTGACAGGTAAACAATGAAGTGTGTTGACAGGTAAACAATGAAGTGTGTTGACAGGTAAACCATGTAGGGCGTTGACAGGTAAACAATGAAGTGTGTTGACAGGTAAACAATGAAGTGTGTTGACAGGTAAACAATGAAGTGTGTTGACAGGTAAACAATGAAGTGTGTTGACCGGTAAACAATGAAGTGTGTTGACAGGTAAACAATGAAGTGTGTCGACAGGTAAACAATGAAGTGTGTTGGCAGCTAAACAATGAAGTGTGTTGACAGGTAAACCATGTAGGGCGTTGATAGGTAAACAATGAAGTGTGTTGACAGGTAAACAATGAAGGCTGTTGATAAGTAAAGAATGAAGTGTGTTGACTGGTAAACAATGAAGTGTGTTGGCAGGTAAACCATGTAGGGCGTTGACAGGTAAACAATGAAGTGTGTTGACAGGTAAACAATGAAGTGTGTTGACAGGTAAACAATGAAGTGTGTTGACAGGTAAACAATGAAGTGTGTTGACAGGTAAACAATGAAGTGTGTTGACAGGTAAACAATGCAGTGTGTTGACAGATAAACAATAATGTTGACAGGTAAACAATGAAGTGTGTTGACAGGTAAACAATAATGTTGACAGGTAAACAATGAAGTGTGTTGACAGGTAAACAATGAAGTGTGTTGACAGGTAAACAATGAAGTGTGTTGACAGGTAAACAATAAAATATATTGACAGATAAACAATGAAGTGTGTTGACAGGTAAATAATGAAGTGTGTTGACAGGTAAACCATGTAGGGCGTTGACAGGTAAACAATGAAGTGTGTTGACAGGGAAACCAAGTAGGGCGTTGACAGGTAAACAATGAAGTGTGCTGACAGGTAAAACAATGAAGTGTGTTGACAGGTAAACAATGAAGAGTGTTGACAGGTAAAGAATGAAGAGTGTTGACAGGTAAACAATGAAGTGTGTTGACAGGTAAACAATGAAGTGTGTTGAGAGGTAAACAATGAAGTGTGTTGACAGGTAAACAATGAAGTGTGTTGACAGGTAAACAATGAAGTGTGTTGACAGGTAAAACCATGTAGGGGCATTGACAGGTAAACAATGAAGTGTGTTGACAGGTAAACAATGAAGTGTGTTGACAGGTAATCAATGAAGTGTGTTGGCAGGTAAACCATGTAGGGCGTTGACAGGTAAACAATGAAGTATGTTGACAGGTAAACAATGAAGTGTGTTGATAGGTAAACAAGGAAGTGTGTCGACAGGTAAACAATGAAGTGTGTTGGCAGCTAAACAATGAAGTGTGTTGACAGGTAAACCATGTAGGGCGTTGACAGGTAAACAATGAAGTGTATTGACAGGTAAACAATGAAGTGTGTTGACAAGTAAACAATGAAGTGTGTTGACAGGTAAACAATGAAGTGTGTTGGCAGGTAAACCATGTAGGGCGTTGACAGGTAAACAATGAAGTGTGTTGACAGGTAAAAAATGAAGTGTGTTGACAGGTAAACAATGAAGTGTGTTGGCAGGTAAACCATGTAGAGCGTTGACAGGTAATCAATGAAGTATGTTGACAGGTAAACAATGAAGTGTGTTGACAGGTAAACAATGAAGTGTGTCGACAGGTAAACAATGAAGTGTCTTGGCAGCTAAACAATGAAGTGTGTTGACAGGTAAACCATGTAGGGCGTTGATAGGTAAACAATGAAGTGTGTTGACAGGTAAACAATGAAGGCTGTTGATAAGTAAAGAATGAAGTGTGTTGACTGGTAAACAATGAAGTGTGTTGGCAGGTAAACCATGTAGGGCGTTGACAGGTAAACAATGAAGTGTGTTGACAGGTAAACAATGAAGTGTGTTGACTTGTAAACAATGAAGTGTGTTGACAGGTAAACAATGAAGTGTGATTGCAGGAAAACCATGTAGGGCATTGACTGGTAAACAATGAAGTGTGTTGACAGGTAAACAATGAAGTGTGTTGTCAGGTAAACCATGTAGGGCATTGACAGGTAAACAATGAAGTGTGTTGACAGGTAAACAATGAAGTGTGTTGACAGGTAAACAATGCAGTGTGTTGACAGGTAAACAATAATGTTGACAGGTAAACAATGAAGTGTGTTGACAGGTAAACAATAATGTTGACAGGTAAAAAATTAAGTGTGTTGACAGGTAAACAATGAAGTATGTTGACAGGTAAACAATAAAATATATTGACAGATAAACAATGAAGTGTGTTGACAGGTAAATAATGAAATGTGTTGACAGGTAAACCATGTAGGGCGTTGACAGGTAAACAATGAAGTGTGTTGACAGGTAATTAATGAAGTGTGTTGACAGGTAAACAATGAAGAGTGTTGACAGGTAAACAATGAAGTGTGTTGACAGGTAAACAATGAAGTGTGTTGACAAGTAAACAATGAAGTGTGTTGACAGGTAAACAATGAAGTGTTGGCAGGTAAACCATGTAGGGCGTTGACAGGTAAATAATGAAGTGTGTTGACAGGTAAACAATGAAGTGTGTTGACAGGTAAACAATGAAGTGTGTTGGCAGGTAAACCATGTAGAGCGTTGACAGGTAATCAATGAAGTGTGTTTACAGGTAAACAATGAAGTGTGTTGACAGGTAAACAATGAAGTGTGTCGACAGGTAAACAATGAAGTGTGTTGGCAGCTAAACAATGAAGTGTGTTGACAGGTAAACCATGTAGGGCGTTGATAGGTAAACAATGAAGTGTGTTGACAGGAAAACAATGAAGGGTGTTGATAAGTAAACAATGAAGTGTGTTGACAGGTAAACAATGAAGTGTGTTGGCAGGTAAACCATGTAGGGCGTTGACAGGTAAACAATGAAGTGCGTTGACAGGTAAACAATGAAGTGTGTTGACTTGTAAACAATGAAGTGTGTTGACAGGTAAACAATGAAGTGTGTTTGCAGGAAAACCATGTAGGGCATTGACTGGTAAACAATGAAGTGTGTTGACAGGTAAACAATGAAGTGTGTTGTCAGGTAAACCATGTAGGGCGTTGACAGGTAAACAATGAAGTGTGTTGACAGGTAAACAATGAAGTGTGTTGACAGGTAAACAATGAAGTGTGTTGACAGGTAAACAATGAAGTGTGTTGACAGGTAAACAATGCAGTGTGTTGACAGGTAAACAATAATGTTGACAGGTAAACAATGAAGTGTGTTGACAGGTAAACAATAATGTTCACAGGTAAACAATGAAGTGTGTTGACAGGTAAACAATGAAGTATGTTGACAGGTAAACAATAAAATATATTGACAGATAAACAATGAAGTGTGTTGACAGGTAAATAATGAAATGTGTTGACAGGTAAACCATGTAGAGCGTTGACAGGTAAACAATGAAGTGTGTTGACAGGTAAACAATGAAGTGTGTTGACAGGTAAACAATGAAGAGTGTTGACAGGTAAACAATGAAGTGTGTTGACAGGTAAACAATGAAGTGTGTTGACAGGTAAACAATGAAGTGTGTTGACAGGTAAACAATGAAGTGTGTTGACACGTAAACCATGTAGGGCGTTGACAGGTAAACAATGAGTGTGTTGACAGGTAAACTATGAAGTGTGTTGACAGGTAAACAAAGAAGTGTGTTGGCAGGTAAACCATGTAGGGCGTTGAGAGGTAAACAGTGAAGTGTGTTGACAGGTAAACAATGAAGTGTGTTGACAGGTAAACCATGTAGGGCGTTGACAGGTAAACAATGAAGTGTGTTGACAGGTAAACAATGAAGTGTGTTGACAGGTAAACAATGAAGTGTGTTGACAGGTAAACAAAGAAGTGTGTTGGCAGGTAAACCATGTAGGGCCTTGACAGGTAAACAGTGAAGTGTGTTGACAGGTAAACAATGAAGTGTGTTGACAGGTAAACCATGTAGGGCGTTGACAGGTAAATAATGAAGTGTGTTGACAGGTTAACAATGAAGTGTGTTGACAGGTAAACAATGAAGTGTGTTGACAGGTAAACAATGAAGTGCGTTGACAGGGTAAACAATGAAGTGCGTTGACAGGTAAACAATGAAGTGTGTTGACAGGTAAACAATGAAGTGTGTTGACAGGTAAACAATGAAGTGTGTTGATAGGTAAACAATGAAGTGTTTGACAGGTAAACAATAAAGTGTGTTGATAGGTAAACAATGAAGTGTTTGACAGGTAAACAATAAAGTATGTTGACAGGTAAACAATGAAGTGTGTTGACAGGTAAACAATGAAGGGTGTTGGCAGGTAAACAATGAAGTGTGTTGACAGGTAAAACCATGTAGGGCGTTGACAGGTAAACAATGAAGTGTGTTGACAGGTAAACAATGAAGTGTGTTGACAGGTAAACAATGAAGTGTGTTGACAGGTAAACAATGAAGTGTGTTGACAGGTAAACAATGAAGTGTGTTGACAGGTAAACAATGAAGTGTGTTGGCAGCTAAACAATGAAGTGTGTTGACAGGTAAACAATGAAGTGTGTTGACAGGTAAACAATGAAGTGTGTTGACAGGTAAACAATGAAGTGTGTTGACAGGTAACAATGAAGTGTGTTGGCAGCTAAACAATGAGATGTGTTGACAGGTAAACAATGAAGTGTGTTGACAGGTAAACAATGAAGTGTGTTGGCAGCTAAACAATTAAGTGTGTTGACAGGTAAACAATGAAGTTTGTTGACAGGTAAACAATGAAGTGTGTTGACAGGTAAACAATGAAGTGTGTTGACAGGTAAACAATGAAGTGTGTTGACAGGTAAACAATGAAGTGTGTTGGCAGCTAAACAATGAAGCGTGTTGACAGGTAAACAATGAAGCGTGTTGACAGGTAAACAATGAAGTCTGTTGACAGGTAAACAATGAAGTGTGTTGACAGGTAAACAATGAAGTGTGTTGACAGGTAAACAATGAAGTGTGTTGACAGGTAAACAATGATGTGTGTTGACAGGTAAACAATGAAGTGTGTTGACAGGTAAACAATGAAGTGTTTGACAGGTAAACAATAAAGTATGTTGACAGGTAAACAATGAAGTGTGTTGACAGGTAAACAATGAAGTGTGTTGACAGGTAAACAATGAAGTGTGTTGACAGGTAAACAATGAAGTGTGTTGACAGGTAAACAATGAAGTGTGTTGACAGGTAAACAATGAAGTGTGTTGATAGGTAAATGAGTCCCGATACAGCAGTATACAACAAGCGGTTCACCACCTGTGAGACCTCATTACCCAACCCGTCCTCGACTCTAGTTCATTACATCCAGCGGTCGACCCCACAGACGCATTCATAAATTTTAATATGCTGTTCATTCAAAACGGGAATTTTCTCAAGTATAAATTAATATTACAATATATTAGCATATTGTGCATATATAGGCATAGGATATTTTAGGTTAGGTGTTTAGGTTCTGTTGGCGATTATTTGTATTTGTATTACGTGGGTGAAGCATTTATAGCGTTGTGATTCGAACAAAATTCGTCAGTGAAGCACTTGTTCCGGATATGTTCGAACGTCAGCAGTTGTGAGTCGTGTGTAAACCGCTTTTCATTCATAAACAGGGGGTTTGGCGTGTGCATGGAATCACTTTTGGATCTTTGTTTGGAGGACGGGCTGTATTACCACATGTCGCCCTCAATGTTGACTCAAGTGACTGATACTCGTCTCGGCTAATCTCCGCTTCTTGTTCGGCTAAGCTGACGTTATCTATTTTAGTAGAAATATTTAACTGATTAATTTACTCCACGGAGAATATATTTAATAAATTTAATTAACGATTTAAATAATATAAAATACTGCAATTAACAAGTTAATTACTGTAGAAGAAATGTCAATATATATACTCCCCAAGCTTGTGAAGAGTTATTAGTGACAGAAAATGATCCTATACTGTCCACTTGCTGAATTAAATAATAAAATAGAAAATTCGACATAATAAAAATTAGACTTCTATAATTAGACGGAATATCAGACTCATTCTAATATTTACCCTGAATGAGTCTGACATAAGGGAAATTAAGGTGGAAGTCCCCATGGGAATGAGTGACCACAGTGTACTGTTATTTGAGTAATTGGTGAAGTTTGAGGTAATCTTACCCCCAGAATGAGGAGAGGAGAACGTTCCTAACAGATATACTGTGGGAAACAGAACTCAGATTATGAGAGCCATTTAGCGAACTGGCCGGATAAGCAAGTGATGTGAGGGGTACACGAAAAGTGTCAGGATAAGCAAATGATAGGTTCACAGTCTAATGACTAATAGGACACCATTAATGTCCAATGAATATATTCCTATTCAGGATACGCGAGGTATTTCCGGTTACGCAACGCGGCCGGATGAGCGACAAGATGATGCGGATGATTATATGTAGATGCTCCTCCGAGTACAAAAACTTACTGAAACACAGTTTGGGGGATTAAGATTGAGGATTAAGAGACAGACAGAGACAGACAGGCAGACAGTCAGAGACGGACATATAGAGACGGACAGAGACAGGTATACAGCCAGACTCATATAGAGAGACAGAAACAGATACAGAGAGACAGTGATATAGAGAGATATAGAAACGGAGAGACATAAAGATGAAGCCATGACTTACAGTACGGACACTCAGAAACAGCTCAAGGGAGAAGAGGTGTAAAGGGACCTCGTATTAGAGACGAAGATACTTACAGAGGCATCAACGCTCGAACACACACAACCACACAAGGCGAGAGTGATACTAACAGTGTGAGAGTGGAAATTACACATATATATGTCTCTTCCCCCACCCCTTCTCTCTTTTCCCTACCTCCTCTCCCCCCTTTCATTACCATACCTCCCCTACCTCTCCTCCATATTCACCTCCCCTCAATGTTTACATTAGGACTTAAGAGCACACAGTAACCCTGACTAACACCACCGTGCACAGTAACAACGCTGACGACGGTGAAACTATTCAGCTGCAGGTTATTTGAGCTCATTGCGGCAGCCTCTCTGTGTCTATGATTGTCTTCAGGATTTTCTGTGTCTGTCTGTCTGTCTGTCTGTCTGTCTGT
>NC_091151.1:26789203-26869203 GCF_040958095.1 Procambarus clarkii | reverse complement strand
TAAACCCCCCACAGCCCCCCACTCTCCCCCACCCCACCTAAGTCTTCCCCTCTCCACCACTCCCCTAAACCCTCCCCTCTTCCTCACCTACCTCAGCCTTTCTTTTCTCCCCACCCACCCAAGCCCTCCCCCCTTTTATGGCCCGCCACACCCCAAAGCCTCTTCTCCCCCCATGCTCCCCCAACCCTCCCCCTCTCACCCCCCAATCCTCCCCCTCTCACTCTCTTCCCCCCCAACCCTCCCCCTCTCAACTCTCTGGAATCATAACGAATGCCGTGTTTCCTCAGGAGTACATAGTAATAAGGAAAGAGAGGGAAGGTATGGGAGGAGGCGGAGTGGCCCAACTCATGAGAAAGGAATGGAGCTTTAAGGAGATGGCTATCCCAGGCTGTGACGGGTTCAGAGACTGCATAGCAGGCACCATGACAATGGGAGGACCAAGGATAGTAGTAGCAGTAATATACAACCCTCCACCAAATGACAGAAGACCCAGTCAAGAGTACGAAAACAACAACATGGAAGTTAACACTATAATTGAGAGGGCAGCCTCTGCTGCCTGTAGAAATAGATCCCACCTGCTCATCATGGGGGGACTTTAATCACAGAAGGATTGACTGGGAGAACAAGGAACCGCATGGAGGCGAGGATACGTGGAGAGCCAAACTACTGGAGGTGGTGACTAGAATGTTTTTAACTCAGCATGTCAGAGAACCTACAAGGATGAGAGGAAATGACGAACCAGCGAGACTCGACCTGGTCTTCACTCTGAACGACTCCAACATAAGAGAAATCGGTTTTGAGGCCCCAGTAGGAATGAGCGACCACAGTGTACTGGTGTTTGAGTACCTGACTGAAGAAGGGTTATTGAACTCGAGGAGGGATACCAAAACCAAAAAGTTAGCATACCGAAAGGGAAACTATGAGGAGATAAGAAAATTCCTAACAGAAATAGACCAGGAAACAGAGCTCAGGGGAAAGACGGTCCAAGATATGATGGACTACATCACGGAGAAGTGCAAGGACGCAGCAAACAAGTTTGTCCCAGTCCATAAGGAAAACAGTGAAACGAAGATGAAAAACCCATGGTTTAATCAGAGATGTAGGCTAGCTAAGCAGCAAAGTAAAAGAGCATGGAGAAACTATAGGAATAACAGGACACTGGAGAGCAGAGAAAGATACCAGAATGCAAGAAATGAATATGTCAGGATGAGAAGAGAGGCAGAAAGACAATACGACATCGCAAGCAAGGCAAAGACTCAGAATAAATGGCTGCATAGCAACATCAGGAGAAAAACAACAGTAAAGGAACAGGTAATGAAATTAAGAATAGGAGCAGAAGGATTCACTACAAATGACAAGGAAGTGTGTGAGGAACAGAATAAGAAATTCCAGGAGGTCTTCACCTTAGAGCAAGGAGAAATTCCAGAGATAAGAGAGGGAATAACTAACCAGGAACCACTGGAAGAGTTTGAGATTACCAGCGGGGAAGAAAGGAAGTGTTTACTCGAGTTGGATGTGACAAAGGCTATAGGCCCAGATGGAATCTCCCCTTGGATACTAAAGGAAGGAGCAGAAGAACTGTGCCTACCACTCTCCATAGTGTATAACAAATCACTGGCAACAGGGGAACTTCCAGAAATTTGGAAAGCAGCTAACGTAGTCCCGATATACAAGAAAGAGGAGACACAGGAGGCACTGAATTTCAGGCCGGTGTCCCTAACCTGCATACCATGCAAGCTGATGGAGAAGAGTGTGCGAAGAAAGCTAGTGGAGCATCTGGAGCGAAAGAACTTTGTAACACAGCATCAACATGGTTGCAGGGATGGCAGGTCCTGCCTCACAGGATTACTTGAATTCTATGCCCAGGCAACAAAAATAAGGCAAGAAAGAGAAGGGTGGGCAGACTGCATATTTTTGGATTGTCAGAAAGCCTTTGATACAGTGCCACACAAGAGGCTAGTGAAAAAGCTGTAGATGCAGGCTGGAGTGAAAGGGAAGGTACTCCATTGGATAAAGGAGTACCAAAGCAACAGGAGACAACGAGTCAGTGTGAGGGGTGAGGTCTCCAATTGGCGAGACGTTACGAGTGGAGTCCTGCAGGGGTCAGTCCTTGGACCTATACTGTTTCTGATATATGTAAATGATCTCCCAGAGGGTATAGAATCATTTCTCTCAATGTTTGCCGATGATGCCAAAATTATGAGGATGATTGAAACTGAGGATGATAGTAAGAGGCTACAAGATGACTTAGACAGACTGAGTGAATGGTCCAACAAATGGCTGTTGAAGTTCAACCCAAGTAAATGCAAAATAATGAAACTAGGCAGTGGAAACAGGAGGCCAGACACAAGATACAGAATAGGAGATGAAGTACTTAATGAAACGGACAGAGAGAAAGATCTAGGAGTTGATATCACACCAAACCTGTCTCCTGAAGCCCACATAAAAAAAATAACGTCTGCGGCATATGCGAGGCTGGCTAACATCAGAACAGCATTCATGAATCTGCGTAAGGAATCATTCAGAATCTTGTACACCACATATGTAAGACCAATCCCGGAGTACGCGGCCCCAGCATGGAGCCCGTACCTTGTCAAGCACAAGACGAAGCTGGAAAAAGTCCAAAGGTATGCCACTAGACTAGTCCCAGAACTAAGAGGCATGAGTTACGAGGAAAGGCTGCGGGAAATGCACCTTACGACACTGGAAGACAGAAGAGTAAGAGGAGACATGATCACAACCTACAAAATACTCAGGGGAATCGACCGGGTAAACAAGGATAAACTATTCAACACTGGTGGGACGCGAACAAGGGGACACAGGTGGAAACTGAGTACCCACATGAGCCACAGGGACGTTAGAAGGAACTTTTTTAGTGTCAGAGTAGTTAACGGATGGAATGCATTAGGCATTGATGTGGTGGAGGCTGACTCCATACACAGTTTTAAATGTAGATATGATAGAGCCCAGTAGGCTCATGAATTTGTACTCCAGTTGATTGACAGTTGAGAGGCGGGACCAAAGAGCCAAAGCTCAACCTCCACAAGCACAAATAGGTGAGTACACACACAAACACACACACACAGAGGCACCCTACAATGGGTGCCCCCTTTGCTGAAATACTGAAGAGCCCAGATGCTATGTCCACAGTCAAGGAAGCTGTAATGAAAGCAGTAACCTCATAGGAGGCAGCTAGATGCATGAGCCAGCTAATGGAAAGGAAAAAGAACTGCAGTAGTGGTATGTGTTAAGAAACAAGATTGTTCCACAAGAGAAAACGAAGGATTAAGGACCCAGTTGCAGTGTCAGGGATACTATAAGAGATAGGAATGGATGGGGCTGAATAGACATAGAAAAGTTTTTCCGGATTAGCCAGCACAACAAAGACAAAGACCGGTTGATCCAGTTAGTACTCAGAAACGAGTTCATCAAGGAGGACATCCTAGTAAAAAAAGAGCAAATTGAAATAAGTAACGAAATACAGAAAGGTATTCCATCAGAGGGACATGACCAGGGAAGAGATAATACAAACAGCAGATGCAAGGAAAAGGAAGAGGCTGAAGGAAGGGAGCCAGGGAACCTCAACCTTCAACCCAACAATCCCAGAGGGGAGTGGGGAACCTCAATCCAGCAATTCGGGAACCCCATATTGAACTGCAACATCCCAAGTCACCACACCATAAAAGGCCTCCCCCCACCCCAAGCACAGAGCCTTCCTTCCCCCTACACAATGCCCACAATATCACCCAAATCCACCCTCCCTCCCTACCCCGAGTACCCCCGGCCTTCATATCCCTTGGTCTTCTTCCTGCCCCAAGCTGGCCCAGGCAAGATCTAAGTCCTCCACCCCCTATTCCACCCCCTCCAAACCCTTGTTAACTACACAAAGGGGGGCGAGCACTCACCCCGACCACTCCCTGACTCCCGACCTCAAGCACCCCCTGCCCCTCCACCCCTAGGAATTCTCTCTGTGCCAAGCAGGCCTGGGCAATTTCTAAGCCTTCCCCCCTACCCCTCCTCCCTCCCATCCCCACCTACCCCCGAAACTCTGGTAACTATCCCCACAGGAGGATGAGCCTGCCAAAGCAGAAATGCCCTTGGAACAGCGTCCTACACTAGTGGGGAGGGAGGGAGAAAATGGATATAGGAAAGTGAGTTTCAAAGTAATGTACTCAAACATCAATGGGATTACCAATAAAGCAAGTGAACTGGCAGAAAGGGCGCATGAAGAAAACCCAAATGTAATAGGACTCACAGAAACAAAATTGTCAGGGGTCATAACAAATGCTGTGTTTTCAAAGGACTATTATATTGCAAGGAAGGAAAGGGAGAGGAGGAGGAGGAACGGCCCTGCTGATAAGGAAGGACTGGATCTTCGATGAGATGTGATGGAATCAGAGACTACAGAACAGAAACAATGACAATGGGGTGGACCTAAGATAATAGTGGCAGTCAAGGATTTACATCTCTCCATTAAATAACAGAAGACCCAGACAAAAGTTTTACAAAAACAACATGGCAACCATTAAGGGGCCGGATTACAGTAAATTAAAAGTTGTTAAATTTCAACCAAACTTTTTTTTACTAGTTGTATATAAGAAGGGCTGTTGTATATAAGAAGGGCTGCAACTGTTATAAGTTTCAGTATCGCATCCCAAATAGAAAGGGAGGTATGTTATTTTTGCAACGAATTTTGCACATTTTCAATATCCTAGTACTACCACAATATTCAATTTACATAATTTCTGTAACACTCATATATCATATCAGCCTATAATAAAGGATTTTACTTAAAAGGCTTATCCAAAATATATTTAGTTTTACTAATAGAAGTAGTCAAAGTTACACAAAAATTCATGTAAATATTTCATGTTTGCAAATATTTATATAATCAATAAATGAACTTAGGAATAAATTGTTTTAGACATGTTGTAGAGACGTCAACTCTACATAAAAGGTGTAAATTTCATGTAAATTGAAAAAAAATTAAAGAGGAGATGCAATTTTATGTAACTTGAAAATAAATAAGATCAAACACTGCCACCTGTGGTTGAAGTTGACTTCAACTAATTTCCATAAAAATTTGCATCTGTACAGATAGGCATAGGTTTTGTAAGGTAAACTTAAAAAAAAAAACTTTTTTTTTTCTTTTGGCATAGAAGTAAATATTAAAATACTTTATTATATGCTATTGTTATAGCTTAGAGTCACAGACATGATTTCAGCTGACACTTTTGTTTGATGTTAATTTTTAACCATTTTGGAAATTTGTTGACACATAATTCAATATTTTTTTTGCTCCCTTCCTATTTACGCTACGATGCTGAGATTTTGCCAGTTGAACCAAATTTGATATACAACTAGTCAAAAAAGTTTGATTGAAATCGAACCAGTTTTCATTTTTCCGAAATATGTCCCCTTAATATAATAGAGAGAGCAGCTTCAGTTGCCTGCAGAAATGGATCCATACTCTTAATCATGGGCGATTTCAACCATGGAAAGATAGACTGGGAGAAGGGGGACCCACATGGAGGTTGAAGATACCTTGAGAGCTAAACTCTTGGAAGTGAAAACAAGGAACTTTCTGGGCCAACAAATCAAGGAACCCACAAGAATGAGAGGGAATGACGAACCAGCTAGACTCGACCTGATATTCACCTTGAATGATTCAGAAATAAGGGAAGTCAAATCTGAAGCCCCCATAGGAATGAGTGACCACAGTGTATTGACATTTGAGTATCTGGTATATGTAATGATAACCTATCCGAAGATGGGATTGGAGGGAAAAGACTAAATTACCGAAGTGGAAAATATGACGAGATGAGGAACTTTCAAATGGGAATACCATGGGAAACAGAACTCAGAGAAAAGACTGTACAGGATATGATGGATTATGTCACCCAGAAGTGCCAGGAAGCTGCAGACAGGTTTATCCTGGCCCAAAAAGAGAAAAATAAAAAGCCACAGAAGAGTCCATGGTTCAATCTGGAAGGTGCAGTAGTAAAGCAATTAAGTAAAAGAACATGGAGAAATTAAAGGAACAACAGAACACCAGAGATCAGGGAGAGATACCAGAGGGCCAGAAATGAGTATCTCAGAGTGAATAGAGAAGCAGAGAGACAGTATAAAAATGACATTGCGAGTAAAGCTAAGACCTAACAAAAGCTGCTCCACAGCCACATCAGGAGGAAAACAGCAGTGAAGGAACAAGTGGTGAAACTGAGAAAAAAGGAGAACAGATACACAGAGAATGACAAGAAGGTGTGTAAAGAACCAGTGATGAGGTCATAAAGAATCTGTTGGAACTGAATGTGACAAAGATTGTTGGGCCTGACAGAATCTCACCTTGGATAGTAGGAGAAGGTGCAGGGGCACAAAGTGTGCCACACTCTCTATGGTGTATAACAGGTCACTGGAAACGGGAGACCTACCGGAGAGCAGGAAGACAACTAATGTAATTCCAATATCCAAAAAGGATGACAGGCAAAAAAGTACTGAACTATAGGCCAGTTTCCCTAACTTGTATAGCATGCAAGGTGATGGAGAAGATCGTGAGGAAAAGGCTTGTAGAGCATCTGGAGGAAAATAGCTTTGTAACACACCTCTCCAGTATTGGTTCACTGATGGTATTTCGTGCGCACAGGTCTAATAAAATTCTATGACCAAGCAACACAAATTAGGCAAGAAAGAGAAGGGTGGGCTCACTGCATTTTTTGGACATTCAGAAAGCCTTTTACATAGTACCTCACAAAAGGCTATTACGAAGCTAAAGAAATTAGGCGAAGAGAACAGAAGTCTAAACAAAATGTACCATCTGGGAGGAGATATCCTGCAAGAGACAAATCAAGAGAGAAAGATCTGGGGGGTTGATATCACACCGATCTTGTCCCCAGAGACCCACATCAAAAGGATATCATCAGCAGCATAAGCTAGACTGACCAACATAAGAACTTTCTTTAGAAACTTGTGTTAGGAATCGTTCAGGACCTTGTATAACACTTATGTACGACCAATCCTGGAGTATGCAGCTCCAGCCTGGAGTACATACCTAGTTAACTAAACAGAAGACAAAGTTAGAGAAGTTTCAGAGGTATGCCACCATGCAGACTGGTCCCGACACTGAGAGGTATGAGCTACGAGGAGAGGCAAAGGGAGCTAAACATCAAATCCCTGGAAGAAAGAAGAGGAATGGGAGACATGATAACCACCTACAAAATTCTCAGGGGGATTGACCGAGTTGACAGAGACAATCACTTTAGCATGGGTGGAACACAAACAGGGGCCACAGGTGCAAACTGAGTACCCTGATAAGCCACAGATACAGTTGAAAATTTTTTTTCAGTCTCAGAGTAGTTAACAAATGGAATACAGAATGAAGTGATGTGGTGGAGACAGATTCTATACACAGTCTCATATGTAAATATGATAGAGCCCAGTAGGCTCAGGAATCCATACACCAGTTGATTGCCGGTTGCAAGGCGGGACCAAAGAGCCAGAGCTCAACCCCCGCAAGCACAACTAGGTGAGTACCAGCACACTCACACACTCACCTCCCTCCCACCATCAGCACACACACACACCTCCCACCACCAGCACACACACACACCTCCCTCCCACCACCAGCACACACACACACCTCCCTCCCACCACCAGCACACACACACACACAGCTCCCTCCCACCACCAGCACTCACACACACCTCCAACCACCAGCACACACACACACACACACCTCCCTCCCACCACCAGCACACACACACACCTCCCACCACCAGCACACACACACCTCCCTCCCACCACCAGCACACACACACACCTCCCACCACCAGCACACACACACACCTCCCTCCCACCACCAGCCCACACACACACCTCCCACCACCAGCACACACACACACACCTCCCTCCCACCACCAGCACACACACACACACACACCTCCCACCACCAGCACACACACACACCTCCCTCCCACCACCAGCACACACACACACCTCCCACCACCAGCACACACACACACCTCCCTCCCACCACCAGCACACACACACACCTCCCTCCCACCACCAGCACACACACACACACACCTCCCTCCCACCACCAGCACACACACACACCTCCCACCACCAGCACACACACACACCTCCCTCCCACCACCAGCACACACACACACACAGCTCCCTCCCACCACCAGCACTCACACACACCTCCAACCACCAGCACACACACACACACACACCTCCCTCCCACCACCAGCACACACACACACCTCCCACCACCAGCACACACACACCTCCCTCCCACCACCAGCACACACACACACCTCCCACCACCAGCACACACACACACCTCCCTCCCACCACCAGCCCACACACACACCTCCCACCACCAGCACACACACACACACCTCCCTCCCACCACCAGCACACACACACACACACACCTCCCACCACCAGCACACTCACACACCTCCCTCCCACCACCAGCACACTCACACACCTCCCTCCCACCACCAGCACACACACACACCTCCCACCACCAGCACACACACACCTCCCTCCCACCACCAGCACACTCACACACCTCCCTCCCACCACCAGCACACTCACACATCTCCCTCCCACCACCAGCACACACACACACCTCCCTCCCACCACCAGCACACACACACCTCCCTCCCACCACCAGCACACTCACACATCTCCCTCCCACCACCAGCACACACACACACCTCCCTACCAGCACACTCACACATCTCCCTCCCACCACCAGCACACTCACACATCTCCCTCCCACCACCAGCACACTCACACATCTCCCTCCCACCACCAGCACACACACACCTCCCTCCCACCACCAGCACACACACACACCTCCCTCCCACCACCAGCACACACACACCTCCCTCCCACCACCAGCACACTCACACACACCTCCCTCCCACCACCAGCACACACACACACACCTCCCTCCCACCACCAGCACACACACACCTCCCTCCCACCACCAGCACACACACACACACCTCCCTCCCACCACCAGCACACACACACACCTCCCTCCCACCACCAGCACACACACACACCCCCCTCCCACCACCAGCACACACACACACACACCTCCCTCCCACCACCAGTACACACACACACCTCCCTACCAGCACACTTACACACACCTCCCTCCCACCACCAGCACACACTCACACACACCTCCCTCCCACCACCAGCACACTCACACACCTCCCTCCCACCACCAGCACACACACACACACACACACACACCTCCCTCCCACCACCAGCACACACACACACACACACCTCCCTCCCACCACCAGCACACACACACACACCTCCCTCCCACCACCAGTACACACACACACCTCCCTCCCACCACCAGCACACTCACACACACCTCCCTCCCACCACCAGCACACACACACACACCTCCCTCCCATCACCAGCACACTCACACACCTCCCTCCCACCACCAGCATACACACACACACACACACACACACACACACACACACACACACACACACACACACCTCCCTCCCACCACCAGCACACACACACACACACACACCTCCCTCCCACCACCAGCACACACTCACACACCTCCCTCCCACCACCAGCACACACACACACACACACACACACCTCCCTCCCACCACCAGCACACACACACACACACCTCCCTCCCACCACCAGCACACTCACACACACACACAGCACAACAAGGAAGGACTGGAGTTTTGATGAGATAGAAATTCCGGACTGTGACGGATTCAGAGATTACATAACAGGAACTATAACAATGGGTGGACCTAAGATAATAGTGGCAGTCATATACAACCCTCCCTTAAATGACAGAAGACCTAGACAGGAGTTTGATAGGAACAACATGGCAACCATTAATATAATGGAAAGAGCAGCTTCAGTTGCCTGCAGGAATTGCTCAAGACTCTTAATCATGAGCGATTTCAACCATGGAAAGATAGACTGGGAGAATGGGGACCCACATGGTGGTGCAGATGCGTGGAGAGCTAAACTCTTGGAAGTGGCAACAAGGAACTTTCTGAGCCAGCATGTCAAGGAACCCACAAGAGTGAGAGGCAATGATGAACCAGCTAGACTCGACTTGATATTCACCCTGAATGAGTCAGAAATAAAGGAAGTCGAAGTTGAAGCCCCCATAGGAATGAGTGACCACAGTGTACTGACCTTTGAGTACTTGGTGGAGGTAGGGAATAACCTATCCAAGGATGGGATGGGAGGGAAAAAGAATGAATTACCGAAGAGGAAAATATGACGAGATGAGGAACTTCATCAGGGCAATATCATGGGAAACAGAACTTAGAGACAAGAATGTGCAGGTCATGATGGATTTTTTCACCCAGTAGTGTCAGAAAGCTGCAGGCAGGTTTATCCCCGTCCAAAAGGAGAAAAACGAAAAAGAACAGAAAAACCCATGGTTCAACCAGGAATGCAAGGTAGCGTAGCAACTGAGTAAAAGAACATGGAGAAACTGCAGTAATAACAGAACACCAAGAAAGCAGGGAGAGGTACCAGAGGGCCAGAAATGAGTACCTCAGAGTGAGGAGGGAAGCAGAGAGACAGTTTGAAAATGACATCGCGAGTAAAGCCAAGATCCAACCAAAGCTGCTCCACAGCCACATCAGGAGGAAAACAGCAGTGAAGGAACAAGTGATGAAGCTGCGAAAAGGGGAGAACACATACACAGAGAATGACAAGGAGGTGTGTGAAGAACTCAACAAGAGATTCCAGGAGGTCTTTACAATAGAACAAGGAGAAGCCACTGCACTAAATGAGGAGGCGGCAAACCAAGCAACCTTGGAGGAATTTGACCTCAATAGTGATGAGGTCAAAAGGTGTCTGCTGGAGCTGGATGTGACAAAGCCTGTTGGGCCTGACAGAATCTCACCATGGATACTAAAAGAAGGTGCAGAAGCACTAAGTGTGCCACTCTCTATGGTGTATAACAGGTCACTGGAAACAGGTGACTTACCAGAAAGATGGAAGACAGCTAACGTGGTCCCAATATACAAAAAGGGTGACAGGCAAGAGGCACTGAACTACAGGCCAGTTTCCTTAACTTGTATTCCATGCAAGGTGATGGAGAAGATCGTGAGGAAAAGGCTCGTAGAGCATCTGGAGGGAAATAACTTTGTAACGCACCACCATCGTGGGTTCAGAGATGGTAAATCGTGCCTCACAGGTTTACTAGAATTCTATGACCAGGCAACAAAAATTAGGCAGGAAAGGGAAGGGTGGGCCGACTGCATTTTCCTGGATTGCCAGAAAACCTTTGACACAGTAACCCATAAAAAGGCTGTTAAAAAAGTTGGAGCAACAGGCAGGAGTAAAAGGGAAGGTGCTCCAGTGGATAAGGGAGTACTTAAGCAACAGGAAACAGCGAGTAACGGTGAGGGGGGAGACATCAGAGTGGCGAGATGTCACCAGCGGAGTCCCACAGGGCTCAGTACTTGGACCCATCCTGTTTCTAATATATGTGAACGATCTTCCAGAGGGTATAGACTCATTCCTCTCGATGTTTGCTGATGATGCAAAAATTATGAGAAGAATCAAGATGGATGAAGAAAGACAGAGACTACAGGATGACCTGGATAAACTGGAGGAATGGTCTAGAAAATGGCTGCTAAAGTTCAACTCGGGAAAGTGTAAGGTGATGAAATTAGGTGAAGGGAGCAGGAGACTGAACACAAGGTATCATCTGGGAGGGGAAATCCTGCAAGAGTCAAATAGAGAGAAGGATCTGGGGGTTGATATCACACCGAACCTGTCCTTAGAGGCCCTTATCAAAAGAATATCATCAGCGGCATATGCTAGACTGGCCAACATAAGAACTGCCTTCAGAAACTTGTGTAAGGAATCTTTCAGAACCCTGTATACCACTTATGTAAGACCAATCCTGGAGTATGCAGCTCCAGCCTGGAGTCCATACCTAGTTAAACACAAGACAAAGTTAGAGAAGATTCAGCGGTATGCCACCAGGCTCGTCCCGGAACTGAGAGGATTGAGCTACGAGGAAAGGCTAAAGGAGCTGAACCTCACATCCCTGGAAAACAGAAGAGTAAGGGGAGACATGATAACCACCTACAAAATTCTCAGGGGAATTGACAGGGTGGACAAAGACAAACTCTTCAGCACGGGTGGGACACGAACAAGGGGACACAGGTGGAAACTTAGTACCCAGATGAGCCACAGAGACGTTAGAAAGAATTTTTTTCAGTGTCAGAGTAGTTAATAAATGGAATGCACTAGGAAGTGATGTGGTGGAGGCTGACTCCATACACAGTTTCAAATGTAGATATGATAAAGCCCAGTAGGCTCAGGAATCTGTACACCAGTTGATTGACAGTTGAGAGGCGGGACCAAAGAGCCAAAGCTCAACCCCCGCAAGCACAATTAGGTGAGTACCTCCCTCCCACCACCAGCACACACACACACACACACACACCTTCCCACAACCATCACACACACCCACCTCCCTCTAACCACCAGCTCACACACACACATCTCCCTCCCACATCCAGGACACACAAATCTCCCACCCACATCCAGGACACACACATGAGGGTGAACACTTGCGCCGCGCTCGTCGAAAAAGTCTTCATAATTTGGGACATCAAAGGGATACAAAGAATAATTGTTGCGTAGTGATATTACGAAAAGTAACACATTGATTAGAAAATAACAATTTTATGAATTGTGTTTGATAGTGCAAATTTGTCATGATCAGGGATACGACATCAGTGCCAAGACAGGCACATTGCCGCAACTGCTTGGTCAGAGTGTAGATAACTAGATGTGATAGTGAAGATCAAAGCAAATAGTGAATAGATTAGTGAAGAAGATGGTGTAAACGTGTAGCATTAGAGCTATACCGGTGCTAAGGGGAACAAGAAGTTGATTACTGGATATATATAGCGAGAAGTTGGAGTGACCTACGCTTGGCAGTGGTGTGGAAATCAACAGTCCTACGGGGGACATAAAAAGACATCAACAGTGCTTCTAACATCTAATTGTACTGTGGGATGTTGACTTGGTGGTAAGTTGTCTCAATAAGTCAATCATACGGTATACAGTGTTATTGCAATATAATAGTTAATCTTGGATATAAGTTAACAAACGGAAAAGAACCTGAAGAGACAATATATGCCTCATTTGTGTACTAGTTTGGTGGCACCTACATGTGAAAAAAATTATGTCCTCCACTGGATAACCCCCCCATCTTCTCTCACCCCAGCCCTCCCTCTCACCATAGCACCTCCAACAATACACGCACAGAGTACTACTCAAAGGGCCCACACCCTCCCCCCTCTGAGCTGCCCTACACACCCTCCCCATCCCTCAACTAGCACAGCACCCCATCTCCCTCTCTCCCATCTCCCTTGCTCTCATCTTCTCTCCCTCCATCCATCCACCCCCTATTCATCCGTCTCCCCCCTATCTATCCACCACTCTCCCTCTCTCCATCACTCCCTCGCTCTCCCTCACTCCCTCCCTTTCTCCCACGTCATCACTCCACCGGTTACCTCGACCCCCACTATACCACCACTCTCACAATAAACACACACACACACCCAACCCTCCCTCCCACCTCACCCCATTCTGACCCTGACACCCCTTCCCCATTCCCATCATGTCCCCCCTCCCACCTTTTTCCCCCTGTCCCCCCTCCCCCTTCATCCCATACCCTCCCTATCCCTCCTCCCCCTCACTGCGTATCCTTCATGTCCCCCCTACCTCCTTAACCCACACCCTACCTGTCCCCCCTTCCCTTAAACCCCCACCCCCCACTCCAAAATCCTCTGAGACCCTGCAAACCACCTCACAGATCCTCTCACCTACGGAACAGCTTCCCACACCAGCAGAATGCTTGCCAAGAAAGGGACATGAAAATGAACAGACGAAAGTGAGCTTCAAGGCGATGTACACTAACATAGATGGGATTTCAAATAAAACAAGTGAACTTGGAGAATGGGCACTAGAAGAAAACCCAGACATAATAGCACTCACAGAAACAAAGTTAACGAAAATCATAACAAACGCAGTGTTTCCACAGGGCTACTATGTAGTGAGGAAAGAGAGAGAAGGGAGAGGAGGAGGTGGTGTAGCTCTGCTACTAAGAGAAGGTTGGAGTTTCGAAGAGATGGTAATTCAGAACTGTGAAGGTTTCAGTGACTACATTTCAGGCACCATAGCAACTGGAGGACAGAAAATTATAATAGTAGTCATATATAATCCCCCACCAAATGACAGAAGACCCAGACAGGAATATGATAGAAACAACTTGGCCACCATCAATATAATAGAGAGAGCAGCTTCTGTGGCAAGCAGGAACGGATCCAGACTTCTAATCATGGGAGACTTCAACCATGGGAAGATAGATTGGGGGAACAGAGACCCACATGGAGGCCCAGACACATGGAGAGCTAAGCTGCTGGATGTGGCAACAAGAAACTTTCTAAGTCAACACGTCAAGGGACCGACAAGAATGAGAGGAGGGGATGAACCAGCCTTGCTTGATCTGATATTTACCCTAAATGAGTCGGATATAAGGGAAGTTAAGTTGGAAGCCCCCTTGGGAATGAGTGATCATAGTGTATTGAGCTTTGAGTACCTGGTTGAGCTGGGAATTATCACCCCCAAAAAAGAACTGGGAACCAAAGGGCTGGCGTACCGAAAGGGAAACTATGAGGAAATGAATAAATTCCTATGGGATATACATTGGGACACAGAACTCGGAACCAAGTCCGTACAAGACATGATGGACTATGTCACCCAAAAATGTCAGGAGGCTGTAAGCAGGTTTGTCCCAGCCCGACAGGAAAAAACAGAGAAGCAAAGGAAGAATCCGTGGTTTAATAAGGAATGTATGAAAGCAAAGGAGCAGAACAAAAGGGCATGGAGGAACTTCCGTAATAACAGAACACCAGAAAGTAGAGAGAGATACCAGAGAACCAGGAACGAGTATGTCAGTGTGAGAAGAGCAGCTGAGAAAAGGTATGAAAATGATATAGCTAATAAAGCCAAGACCGAACCCAAGCTACTACACAGTCACATCAGGAGGAAGACAACAGTGACGGAACAGGTGATGAAACTTAGGGTGGGCGAGGACAGGTACACAGAGAATGACAAAGAGGTGTGTGAAGAACTCAACAAAAAGTTCCAGGAGGTCTTTACAATAGAACAGGGAGATGTCGCGGCGCTAGAAGAGGTGGCAGCAAACCAGGTGACCTGGGATAGGTTCGAAATTACAAGAGATGAGGTCAAGAAGCACCTATTGGAGCTGGATGTGAGAAAAGCTGTTGGGCCGGATGGAATCTCGCCATGGGTATTGAAAGAGTGTGCAGGAGCATTTTGCCTACCGCTCACCATAGTGTATAGTAAGTCACTGGAAACGGGGGACCTACCAGAAATATGGAAGACTGCTAATGTAGTACCAATATACAAAAAGGGTGACAAACAAGAGGCACTGAACTACAGGCCAGTGTCCTTAACTTGTATACCATGCAAGGTGATGGAGAAGATTGTGAGAAAAAACCTAGTAACACATCTGGAGAGAAGAGACTTCGTGACAACCCATCAACATGGGTTCAGGGAGGGTAAATCTTACCTTACAGGATTGATAGAATTCTACGATCAGGTGACAAAGATTAAACAAGAAAGAGAAGGGTGGGCGGACTCCATTTTTTTGGACTGCCGGAAAGCCTTTGACACAGTATCCCATAAAAGGTTGATGCATAAGCTAGAGAAACAGGCAGGAGTAACTGGTAGGGCGCTCTAATGGATAAGGGAGTACCTAAACAATAGGAAGCAGAGAGTTACAGTGAGAGGTGAGACCTCAGACTGGCGTGAAGTCACCAGTGGAGTCCCACAGGGCTCTGTACTTGGACCTATCCTGTTTCTGATATACGTAAATGATCTCCCAGAGGGTATAGACTCATTCCTCTCAATGTTTGCTGACGACGCCAAAATTATGAGAAGGATTAAGACAGAGGAAGACAGCTTGAGGCTTCAAGAAGACCTGGACAAGCTGCAGGAATGGTCGAACAAATGGCTGTTAGAGTTTAATCCAAACAAATGTAATGTAATGAAGATAGGGGTAGGAAGCAGGAGACCAGATACAAGGTATCACTTGGGAGATGAAATACTTCAAGAGTCCGAGAGAGAGAAAGACCTGGGGGTTGATATCACGCCAGACCTGTCCCCTGATGCTCATATCAAGAGGATAACAGCAGCAGCATATGCCAGGTTGGCTAACATAAGAACGGCCTTTAGAAACTTGTGTAAGGAATCTTTCAGAACATTATATACCACATATGTCAGACCAATCCTGGAGTATGCGGCACCAGCATGGAGTCCATATCTAGTCAAGCATAAGACTAAAATGGAAAAGGTTCAAAGGTTTGCCACCAGACTAGTACCCGAGCTGAGAGGTATGAGCTACGAGAAGAGACTACGGGAATTAAACCTCACTTCGTTGGAAGACAGAAGAGTTAGGGGGGACCATGATCACCACATTCAAGATCCTCAAGGGAATTGACAGGGTTGATAAAGACAGGCTGTTTAACACAAGGGGCACACGCACTAGGGGACACAGGTGGAAGCTGAGTGCCCAAATGAGCCACAGAGATATTAGAAAGAACTTTTTTAGTGTCAGAGTGGTTGACAAATGGAATGCATTAGGAAGTGATGTGGTGGAGGCTGACTCCATACACAGTTTCAAGTGTAGATATGATAGAGCCCAATAGGCTCAGGAACCTGTACACCTGTTGATTGACAGTTGAGAGGCGGGACCAAAGAGCCAGAGCTCAACCCCCGCAAGCACAACTAGGTGAGTACACACACACACACACACACACACACACACACACACACACACACAAACACACCTACCACCCACCACTCCTAACCAGTCCCCCCACCGTCCTGCCAACATTACCCTCCTACACAATTGCCCCCTGACGCCCCCTCATCTTCTAGCACACTCCCTCACACACTCGCACACTTCCACACACACACACACACACACACACACTCACTCACACACTCACACTCAATTACACTCACTCACACACTCACACTCAATCACACTCCCACACTCCCACTCAATCGCACTCACTTACACACTCCCACTCACACAAAGGAAGAAACATAAGCACTGTGCCTGCCACTCTCCATGGTGTATAACAAATCACTGGTAACAGGTAAACTGCCAAAAATTTGGAAGGCGGCAAACATAGTCCCGATATACAAGAAAGGGGATAGACAGGAGGCACTGAACTACAGGCCAATGTCCCCTGACTTGCATACCATGTAAGCTAATGGAAACAAATTGTGTGAAAAAAGCTAGTGGAACATCTGGAGTAAAGTAACAAAAGGCAGCGAGTCACTGTGAAGGGTGAGGTCTCAGGTTGGCGAGAAGTAACCAGTGGGGTCCCACAGCAACAACTCACATCAAAAGAATAACTTCTGTGGCATATGTGACGCTGGCTAACATCAGAACTGCCTTCAGGAACCTGTGTAAGGAATCCTTCAGAACCTTGTATACAACATATGTAACACTAATCCTGGAGTATGCGGTCCCAGCATGGAGCCCGTACCATGTCAAACACAAGGTGAAGCTTGAAAAAGTTCAGAGATATGCCACTAGGTTAGTCCCAGAACTAAGAGGCATGAGTTACGAAGAAAGGCTGCGGGAAATGCACCTCACGACACTTGAATACAGAAGAGTAAAGGGAGACATGATCACTACCTACAAAATTCTCAGAGGAATTGACAGGGTAGATAATGATAAACTTTTTATCATGTGTGGTACGCAAATAAGGGAACACAGGTGGAAATTGAGTACCCACATGAGCCACAGAGACGTTAGAAAGAACTTTTTCAGTGTCAGAGTAGTTAACAGATGGAATGCATTAGGCAGTGATGTGGTGGAGGCTGACTCCATACACAGTTTCATATGTAGATATGATAGAGCCCAGTAGGCTCAGGAATCTGTACATCAGTTGATTGACAGTTGAGAGGTGGGACCAAAAAGCCAGAGCTCAACCCCCGAAAACACAATTTGGTGAGTACACACACTCACACAAACACTCACAGAGACTGATTCACATATTGCGACCCCTTACTCTCTAGTATTGCGTGCTTTTGTGTAAATCTTGCTTAGGGTCTCAGAGTAACACACACATAGTACTTCTTAGCTTTATTAGTTGTGGTAGAATGAATATCGAGCACACCAAGGTCCAAGGGGCCCTGCCTCTAGCTAGGTCTGTGAGATACTGACTCGCTTACTAGGGAGGCGGCTACTGCCTGCTCTGAGAAATGACGTCATGAGGCTCACTGGCCAGCGGATTGGCTACTCACCAACCGACATAGAATTTAAAGCTAACACCGATTGTACACGCTACCAAGTCGACGCCCATTGTCAACAATCTCTGGTTCGCTAGTTACAATGAGAATGAAGGACCCTTGGTGGCAAAAATAATGGCTTACATGCACAGTTTCAGAATAAACATTAAAAATTTGATCAGGTCTCTATAATACTAACACCTCTTGGTATGTGTGGGGGAAAACCTGACTCCAATAACTAATAATTAAATATATGCTTCGATAGCTATGAAGGACCACCACTTTTTGAGAAAACGTGGAAAACAAAATAAAGCAATGGAAAAACTGATCCCTAGAACTAGTGTCCTATGGATCTTAGTAAAACTGTATTTCTTATATAAATGGAGTCAAATTAACTTACACAAAATTGGGGAATTACATACTAAAAGATTAACACATTCCTAGCATTATTGTGGTGCTGGTTCTTCACCAGAGTAAATAAAATATGAAATTAAATAAGGTTGATTATATAATATTAATTGGAGGTAAATGCTCCTCAATATACTACTGAAATGTTGAACAGCATCAGTAAATCAATGGGTTAGTGTAGTTGATCTCTTTGAGAGATCACTACTGTAACTACAGATTTATTGCTACAGATAAAAAAGGGACAGCTTACCTGTAAATCTAGTGAGGTGTAATCAGTTGCTACGCTCCACCGACGACGTGTTGCATGGGGCAAATTGTTGCATGGAACGGTGGGGAAGCCTAGCACCTCGTTTGGCGTCGCCTTGGTAGGGATTGTATTATTTGTTCTACGGCCTAACGACAACTTGCCTAAATGTTAATTGTAGCCATATAATAACAAAAAAGTAAACCTAGCTGCCGAGCCACGTGTCCGTTGTTGTTGAGACTTGAGCAATTCTTCGTCCTCCAGCTGCTGCTTGAAAGGCCTTGACTTTGGAATTCCTCATATGCTAGTCTGGAACATGGCTATTGTGCCCGATAACGTTGCACCACTCTACTGGTCGTGGGAGGAAAATAAGTAGGATCAAAACGTAGCTCTGCTACACGCTGACAATGGCGTCCGCGCCGTGCTCTCTCGTTCTCTCGTGTCTACTGACGCTCTCCCGTCTTTCTCCTCTTCCTTATTGCGCATGCGCGGCTCTTAATAGACATCTCGAGCGTAAATGTATATGTATATATCGCAATTGACTAAGGAAGGAAGAGGTAGTGACGAGTATTAATATCACATTGAATTCTTCTGTGATAAAATAGAATTTCTCGTAACATAAAGTGGCTTATTAAAGTTGTGCAACTAATCGAGGAAATTAAGGTAAAATCATTTACATTAAAGTAATTTCCTCTAGAATGTTTAATATCAACTAAATAAGGGAGTTCCAGTGAGTAGTAGTATACTACGAAATTAAACTTATTAGTAAGTAACTATTTTTAGTAAAGGAAATGATAAACTGGACTCTATTATAAATCCAACTAAATGTGGAGAGAATTCATGTTACTGCCTGTCGTTCCTCACATCGTCACTCTGACTAGGAAGAATCTGGCAATATGTTTAAATAAATCATGATAATGATCAAATCTACAAGTTAGTAATTTTAATAACTATTTGTGGTTAATACAAAGGTTGCATAACATACAAAGATGTATAAAACTGTTGGTTATTTCCAATAGTATGAGCACAAAAATGAGATCATAATTGACTCAGTGAAAAATCATGGTAACAATGCATCAAATGGATCAAGAGCATGAAGAACATGAGCATGTCTTAAGCATTAGGTATGATCAATACAACTCTAGTATTGTCTAAACAAAATTATCAACATTTTGTGTCAATGGCATATGCTTCAAAAATAATAAAGTACAATTATCTGCATAATTGGAACAAGAGTTATGACTTAACAACCACAGTGAATCTTGTAATTAGATAACAAGATAAAACAAATTATGTGCAATATTTACAAGGTATATACAATGGGACCGAGAAGGCTATCATCTTAGTGATAGCAGTCCGGAATCACTGGGCTCAGTGTGGTTGTTAGAACTGCTAGGCTTAACCTGGTGGCTGTTGCGACTCCATTTCAAGAGATGCCCGATGTCCCAGGTCAGAACTGATGACCTTTTTGGACTCCTCATGTTAGAAGGAATCTAATGACATCCAACTTTCGATATCAACAAACGAAGCGGTGTGTTGCAAGCACTTATGCAAGCAATAAATGTGTACTATGAGAGTGTCGACTCTCACAGAAACATTCATATGTGTGTGAAAGATCTCAAGGAATTTATACGAATAATGGATTTACTTTCAGACAACACTTTCACCACAGAAGTTTATATTAGTTAAACTCACAAACATTGTTATGTGCATGAATGGTCAATCCAAATGCCAGACAGATATAAGACTTGTGTGATAACCTTACTTATATGCAGAACTCTTACATATTGTTCTGACTGGTATTATATACATATAAAATTGGAAAGAAGTCTTCATTTATAAATAAACAATGGGTATACAAATAGAGAAGTCAACACCTATATCAGATGATATACAGGAATCTTATATAACAGAGAACAGCAACCACAAAAGCAAACAAACCATCTCATAAAACTCTATAGGAATCCACTGTGAGTTCACAATATAAAATAGAAAAAAGGATAACCAAAAAGTATAATTTTAAATGAAGTAAAACCAACAGCCTGAGTCCAAAGATTGGACTTCCTTATTTACTACTATACAGAAAGAACTGTTGATTTAATACTCAAGAGCAGCACCAATAAACAACACAACCCTCTCCCAAAAAAATAAAAACGTGGTATACCAAATTACAGCCCCAAGTCTTACTAAGAAAAACTCCCTCTGGATCCTCCTCTTAAACCGGGTGACCATCTTATCTAAATGTATGGCTTGTAATAGTGGTTTCTTAAAACCCTCACGGATATCGTGAATGTTTGTAGGAGAGACGCTGTGCGCACCTTCAGCCGTCGCCATGTCTCAATAGTAAACACATATAAGGGTTACATTCTTGAAGCAAAGTGCTTGGAAGCGCCAAAGTGTTCTGTCTATAATACATTGTCAATAATGTAAATGGGGCTCTTAAGGATTCCCATTTACATTATGCAGTTCAGTTTAGGTTACCAAACTATGTGGAATTTATGTAGATCACTTTGGTGTATTGTGTTGTGGTGTCGTGTAGTGTGGTGGTGGTGGTGTGGTATAGTGAGGTAGTGTGTGGTGGTGGTGGTGTGGTACAGTGAGGTAGTGTGTGGTGGTGGTGGTGTGGTACAGTGAGGTAGTGTGTGGTGGTGGTGGTATGGTGTAGTGTGGTGGTTGTGGTGTGGTATAGTGTGGTGATGATTTGGTAATGGTGGTGTGGTATTGTGTGTGGGAGTGGGTGGTAGTAGTGGTAGTGTGTGTGGGAGTGGGTGGTAGTAGTGGTAGTGTGTGGTGGTGGTGGTGTGATGTGAAAGTGTGTACATACCTAGTTGTGCTTGCGGGGGGTGAGCTCTGGCTTTTTAGTCCCGCCTCTCAACTGTTAATCAACTAATGTACAGGTTCTTGAGGTTACTGGGATTTATCATATCTACACTTGAATCTGTGTATGGAGTCATCCTCCACCACATCACTTCCTAATGCATTCCATTTGTCTACTACTCTGACACTGAAAAAATTCTTTCTAACATCTGTATGGCTCATTTGGTCAATCAGCTTCCGCCTGTGTTCCCTAGTACTTGTGTCCCATGTGTTAAGTAGTCTATGTTTATCTACCCTATCAATTCCTCTTAGAATCTTGTACGTGGTGATCATGTCAACCACTAACTCTTCTGTCTCCCAGTGACGCGAGGTCTAATTCCCGTAGCCTCTCCTCGTAGCTCATACCCTTCAGTTCGGGTGCTAGTCTGGGGCAAACCTTTGAACCTTTTCCAGTTTAGTCTTATGCTTGACTAGATATGGACTCCATGCTGGAGCCGCATACTCTAGGATTGATCTGACATATTTGGTATACAAAGTTCTGAAAGATTCCTTACACAAGTTTCTAAAGGCCGTTCTTATGTTAGCCAACCTGGCATATGCCGCTGATGTTATCCTCTTGATATTTGCTGCAGGGGAGAGGTCTGGCGTGATATCAACCCCCAGGTCTTTCTCTCCCTCTGACTCTTGAAGTATTTCATCTCCCAAATGATTCCATGTATCAGGTCTCCTGCTCCCTACACCTATCTTCATTACATTACATTTGTTTGGGTTAAACTCTAACAACAATTTGTTCGACATTCCTGCAGCTTGCCCAGGTCTTCTTGAAGGCTCAAGCTGTCCTCCTCTGTTTTAATCCTTCTCATAATTTCGGTGTCGTCAGCAAGCATTGAGAGGAATTAGTCTATCCCCCTCTGGGAGATCATTTACGTATATCAGAAACAGGATAGGTCCAAGTACAGAGCCCTGTGGGACTCCACTGGTGACTTCACGCCAGTCTGAGGTCTCACCCCTCACTGTAACTCTTTATTTCCTATTGCTTAGGTACTCCTATATCCACTGGAGCACCCTACCAGTTACTCCTGCGTGTTGCTCCAGCTTATGCATCAGCCTTTTATGGGGTACTGTGTCCAAGGCTTTCCAACAGTCCAAAAAAATGCAGTCTGCCCATCCTTCTCTTTCTTGTTAATTTTTTATTACCTGAACATAGAATTCTATTAAGCCTGAAAGGCAAGATTTACCGTCCCTGAACCCATGTTGATGGGTTGTCACGAAGTCTCTTCTCTCCAGATGAGTTACTAGGTTTTTCACACGATCTTCTCCATCACCTTGCATGGTATACAAGTTAAGGACACTGGCCTGTAGTTCAGTGCCTCATGTCTGTCACCCTTTTTGTATATTGGTACTACATTAGCCTTCTTCCATATTTCTGGTAGGTCTCCCCTCTCCAGTGACCTACTATACACTATGGAGAGTGGCAAGCAAGTGCTCCTGTACACTCTTTCAATACCCATGGTGAGATTCCATCCGGGCCAACAGCCTTTCTCACGTCCAGATCCAACAGCTGCCTCTTGATTTCATCTCTTGTAATTTGGAACCCTTAATTAAAAGGCCGCCTGGTTTACTGCCACCTCTCCTAGTGCAGTGATCTCTCCTTGTTCTATTATGAAGACTTCCTGGCACCTCTTGTTGAGTTCTTCACAAATCTTTTTGTCATTCTCTGTGTACATGTCTCCTCACCCGTTCTAAGTTTCATCACCTGTTCCTTCACTGTTGTTTTCCTCCTGATGTGACTGTGGAGTAGCTTTAGTTCGGTCTTGGCTTTATTAGCTATTTCATTTTCATACTTTTTCTCAGCTTCTCTTCTCACACTAACATACTCGTTCCTGGTTCTCTGGTATCTTTCTCTGCTTTCTGGTGTTCTGTTATTTCGGAAGTTCTTCAGCGTCCTCTTGTTCAGTTCCTTTGCTTTCATATATGCCCTATTAAACCACGGATTCTACTTTTGCTTTTTCCTACTGGGCTGTGATGAATCTGTTTACTGCCTCCTGACACTTTTGGGTGACATAGTCCATCATGTCTTGTATGGACTTAATTTTGAGTTCTGTGTCCCATGGTCCCTGTGTCCCTTAGGAATTTTTTCATCTCATAATTTCCCATTCGGTTCGCTAGCCCTTTGTTTCCAAGTTCCTTTTTTAGGGGAGATAATTCCTAGCTCTACCAGGTACTCAAAGATCAATACACTGCGACACTCATTTCCAAGGGGGCTTCGACCTTAACTTCCCTTATATCCGACTCATTTAGGGTAAATATCAGATCAAGCATAACTGGTTCAACCTCTCCTCTCATTCTTGTTGGTCCCTTGATGTGTTGGCTTAGAAAGTTTCTTGCCATATTCCTGTTTGGGTCTTCTGTCGTTTGGTTGGTGTTATATATATGACTATTACAATAATTTTTGTCCTCAAATTGTTATGGTACCTGTTATGTAGTCACTGTGTGGTCGTCATGTGGTGCAGTGTGGTAGTGGTAGTGTGTGTTAGTTGTTTGGTGTAGTGTGATAGTGGTAGTGGTATGTGGTGTTAGTGTGGTATAGTTTGTTAGTGTGTGGTGGTGGTGTGGTATAGTGTGTGGTGATGATGTGGTAGTGGTGTAAGGTGGTGGTGTGGTAGTGTGTAGTATTGTTTGTGGAGTTGGTGGTAGTGGCAGTGTAAGGTGATGGTGAAGAATAGTGTGGTGGTGGTAGTGATGTGTAATATAGTGTGGAAGTGTATGTGGCAGTTTGTGTTGGTGGTAATGTGTGGTGGTAGTGTTAGGTGGTGGTGTGGTATAGTATGGTAGTGTTTGGTAGTGGTGTGGTGTGATGTGGTGGTGGTGTAGGGTGCTGGTGTGGTAGTGTGTGTGGTGGTGGTGGTAGTGTGTAGTGATAGTGAAGGTGTAGTGTGTGGTGGTGGTGGTAGTGTGTAGTGATAGTGAAGGTGTAGTGTGTGGTGGTTGTATTGTATAGTGTGGTAATGTGTGGTGGTGGTAGTGGTATGTGGTACAGTGTGGTAGTGTACTCACCTAGTTGTACTTACCAAGTTGTGGTTGCGGGGGTTGGGCTCTGGCTCTTTGGTCCCGCCTCTTAACTGTCAATGAACTGGTAAACAGATTCCTGAACCTACTGGGCTCTGTCATATCTACATTTGAAACTGTGTATGGAGTCAGCCTCCACCACATCACTACTTAATGCATTCCATTTGTCAATTACCCTGACACTGAAAAAATTCTTTCTAATGTCTCTGTTGCTCATCTGTGTACTAAGTTTCCACCTGTGTCCTCTTGTTCGTGTTCCATCCGTGCTAAAGAGTTTGTCTTTGTCCAAATATCAATTGTCTTGAAAATTTTGTAGGTGGTTATCATGTCTCCCCTTGCTCTTCTGTTTTCCAAGGAAGTGAGGTTCTGCTCCTTTAGCCTTTCCTCATAACTTATACCTCTCAGTTCTTCTCTAACTTCGCCTAGTGTTTAATTAACTAGGTATGGACTCCAGGCTGGAGCTGCATACTCCAGGATTGGTCGTACATAAGTGGTATACAAGGTCCTCCACGATTCCTTACACAAGTTTCTAAAGGCAGTTCTTATGTTGGCCAGTCTAGCATATGCCGCTGATGATATCCTTTTGATGTGGGCCTCTGGGGACAGGTTCTGTGTGATATCAACCCCCATATCTTTCTCTCTATTTGACTATTGCAGGATATCACCTCCCAGATCGTACATTGTATTCAACCTTCTGTCCCCTTCGCTTGATTTCATTACTTTACACTTTCCTGAATTGAACTTTAGTAGCCAATTTCTAGACCATTCCACCAGTTTGTGTGTATGTGTGACAGTGTGTGGTGGCGGTAGTAGTAGTGGTGGAGTGATGTGGTAGTGTGTCGTGGTTGTGTTGTATAATGTGGAAGTGTGTTGTGGTAGTATGGTATAGTGGGGTAGTGGTAGTGTGTGGGGGGGGGGTGGTGATGTGGTAGTGTGTGGTTGTGGTATAGTGCAGTGTGGTATAGTGTGGTAGTGTGTGATGGTGGTGTGTAGTGTTGTAGTGTTCGTTTGAGGTGATAGTGTGGTGTAGTGCAGCAGTGTTATTGTTAAGTGGTAGTGTGTGGTGGTGTATTGTGTTGGTGGTAGTGGTGATGTGGTAGTGTGTGGTTGTGGTATTGTGGCGTTTGGCAGTATGTGGTGGTGCATAGTGTCCCTCTCTATCTATCGTCTGTCTGTCTGCCATCGCACCCCTAACACTACGTGTAACCCTAGAACTGTCGGCAGGTGTTCAATATACACAGCTGAACAGTGTTTCACTGCCGACATTATTCAACTGTCGACTGGTAACCCTCCAACTGTCGGTAGGTGTTCATTATACACAGGTGTGTCTTTTGATAGCGCTAGTAAATGGTGAGCATCCTCTATACATGCACACATTGTGATTAGTTCCAGATCAGTGTAGCCACTCGGCTCACATGTGACGTTTGGTCCCAAACGTGACTTAATTTATCCCACACTACACCCCCACCACATATCAGGAAAAAAACGACATCCTTTACTAATCATTAATACAAAATGCAGATAATATTGCCGCTGTTCTAAAAAAGTACTATTAAATTAATACATACTAACACAAATTATTTTATTTACCCATGCGTAGAAAATTAGAGTTGTAGAATTTTCCGAGAAAAACGCGATGTCATTGCCAGGTCACCAATACCAAATTCACCAGTTAATATTATTGTTAATTCTTTAACATTAGCCTCTGGACTGTAAACATCCTATGTAAACAAATAATAAAATCTCATGAGTCAATGTTTTCCCACACCACACACCACCACTACCACTCCACCACCTCACACTACCTCACTATACCACACACCATTACCACACTATTCCACACCACCACCTACCAATACTACCACACCAGACCACAACCACACACTACCTCTACCACAATACACCACCACAACACCACCACTACCACACCTCCATTTCCATGCCACACTACCACACGACACTACCACACCACCATACAATGCATCCTTACCATATTACCACGCTACCACACCTCCATTACTACACCATTACCCCACAACACTACCACACACATTATCTTCCACTGCCATCAATCTCAACTATCAACCACAACTGCCACTAACCACTACAATCATCAACCACAATAATCATCAACCACACTACCATCAACAATAATAACCAACTCTCACCACTACCACCAACCACAACTATCAACCATCACAACCATCAACCACCAAAACCATCACCCATCTTGTTCTAGTGTTTGAGGGAAGGCTACTTATTACCATCAACTACCACGTCCATTAACACCACCACTTCCATCTACCACCAAAATCATCAACCACAACAACTATCAATCGCCATAACCACCAACCATCATAACCATCAACCACCATAATCTTTAACCACTATAATCATCAACCACCTTAACCATCAACATCCACTTCCACCATCAACCACATCCACCAACCACAACCAACATATCAATCACCACCACCACCACAACTATCAACACCACTACAATTAACAACCACTACCATCAATAACCACAACCAATTACATCTGCCATCAACCACCACTACCATCCATAACCATTACCGTCAATCACCACTACCATCAACCACCACTACCATCACTTCCAACAACCACCACTTCCATCATCCACCAAAGTCATCAACCACAATAACTATCAACCAACATCAACCACCAACCAAATGAATCATCAAAAACCTACATCCACCACGATACCTTCCTCCATCACCATACCTTCCTCCACTACCACCAGCACCACCATTACCACCACCACCAACACATCCACTTCCACCACCACCTCCACTACAGCACTTCCACCATCACCAGCACCTCAACTACCACTACCACCACCACCTCCACTACCACCACCTTCATTACCACCACCCCCAGCACCTCCACTACCACCACTACCAGCACCTCCACTACCACCACCACTAGCATCTCTGCTATCACCACCACCAACACCTCCACTACCACAAACAGCACCTCCACTTCCACCATCACCAGCACCTCCACAACCACTACTACCACCAGCACCTCCACAACCAATACAACCACCATCAACACCAGCACCTCCACCACTACTACAACACCTTCACTACTACCACCAGCACCTTCACAACCATTACCACCATCAACACAATCTACCACACTATTCCACACACACCACTACCACACCACCACCATACACCACTACTACCACACCACAACCACACACCATGACTACCACACCACCACCACACACTACCTCTAAGGGAATACACCACCATACATTACCTCTACCAGATTACACCACCACACACTACCACACTAAGCCACAGATGTTATGAACCCCAGGTATCTTGGTGAGTTGAATCTACCTTGTGAGAGTTATTCTATCCACCTGACTAGAGGTAGGAAACAAGGCAAGAAAATGAATTAAATAAATGTTGGTGAATTATTACTAAATAGAGACAAGCAGAGGACAAGCATCTTATAGAAGCGAGTGAAGATGAGATGTCAACATTTTGTGAAGTGACGTAAGCAGAGGTCATAATATGTCACTTTAATTGCTACAGTCGTCAGTTTCAGACGTACGTCGGATCCCTCCTGGATAGAAAAAGAATATAGTTCTTGGTCTAGTGATTGAGAGAAGGATAGTTATTACAATGTGTGAGGAAGCTGCTGATGACGGCGTACGTCATTTCCCAGTGAACGGGAACGATATTAGCTAAAGCACTTTCACGCACCCGACGTGAGTGCGCCTGACTACCTAAGTTTGCGCCAAGGGTTTCTCGTCAGCGCACTGCTAGACTAAAATGTGTATACTCGTTTCAGTTTTCTCACCTTAATTCTCGTGCTACTTCGTTTCTTTTGATATCATTGTATTTGCAATGAATTCCCTACAAGGGTATATGCATCTAAGGTCCACAATTCCGGCACGACCACCCACAGCAAAGCCGAAAATCGACCGAGCGTTATCCGTGAGAGTGCAAAAGCAGTAAAATGTGTATACTCGTTTCACTTTTTTCACTTTAATTCTCGTGCTACTTCGTTGTTTTGGTATCAATGTGTTCGCAATACAAATCCCTACTGAGGTATAAGCATAAAAGGTATAAGGGCCTGGTGTAACTTAAGGAAAGCCTAAATTCGGCCAAGTGATACCCGTGAGCGAGCACAAATTGGCACACCCACAGCCTAATGTGCATACTCTGTTTCAGTTTGATAACATAACTTTACCTGTTACGTCGTTACGTTACATACCAAATTGTCCGCAATATAAAGGTGCACATTTTAAATCTAATTCCATAATAAGAAAACAAAAAATGGAGTTTTAACAAATATTTAAATTTTTGGATGCTCATCGCTACAAAAGTATTTATATTCTTTCCAGTGTTCTTACCTCAATTGTCAGGCTACGTCGTCATTATGGTATATAATTGTGTGCAATCTAAAGGAGCTCATTTTGAAACCAGTACCAGAATGATCAGATAAAAATTTGATCATAGGCATTCCTATGTGCGCGAAAGTGTTAGGGACGCCATAAAGCCTGCATGGTGGCTGCTTCCTGTGTGGACCCTAATGAGAGATATTTTTCAAGTGAGGAAAGTAAGCAGTCGTTTCAGCGTGAAGCCTGCCAGGTGACTTTGTGTACTCAAATCAGAAATTAAAAAAACATTTATAGACAGTCCAAAAGCGTTTTGCTGGACGACCAAGAGTAGTGCCATTTTTGAGAGTCTGTGAGCAAGTGTCGCCACACGTCACCTTCTGCGGTAAGCGCACTTAATTATGTTAGAATATTAATTATTGATCGATCGTGTGCCCAGCGATCATAAGAGATATTTAAAAATATATGTTAGATATTTCGTGGAGATAGTAAGAGTATACAAGGAGTTAGAGATGATGGGACATGATGGAGGCGAGAGCAGCGCACGATTCCTCGCTGGAGGTCACTAAGCGACTGAGGGAGTAATGCCCCATGGTGCAAGCGGAGGTTGATTTCAGTGTGGACTTGTCCAGCATAGGGGAGTACTCATCTCGGAAAGACTGGAGCGGAGTGAGATGTCTGATGGCGAGATTTAATGTAAAAATATATATATGAGTGATATTTATGTTTTATTAGGGAAATGTAATTTTGGCAAGGTAATGGAATTACAGGTTTGTGTGGGGGAAGGTCGTGGAGGAGCTTCACCTCTGAGGAAGATTATAAGGTGGAGCTGAACTTCAAATGTGGATCTGAACTTCAAGTGTGGAGTATTATGATGATGTTGTTGATGTTGGTTGTCCATCCTTACAGACAACCCAACCCAAAACCCGGAGAGTGCTTATTTTGACCAGGAGATCACCTTGGGCTGGCTTTTGAAGAGAGGCTCAGCATCACATATTTAGGGGATGCGGCTCCAACATTAGCTTCATTGTCATGTGCACACACCTACTCGAGCCGCCGTGACTCCCCACTCTCTCCTTATGTGGTATGATCTCAATCCCCTTTTCTTTGATATTACTCTGTACTACTCTGTCCACAACTATAGTTCTTGGTTCTTTCTCTCTCTCTCTCTCTCCTACTTTCTGGGAAGCCTCACTAGGACAAGGGCAAACACCTTCTAGTTATAAACATTTAATATACAGAGAACATATACAAACATACACAAGATACAACAATAACGCCAACACTCTATGCTATTGCAGTCAGGTTGCATCCAATCCCATCGGGACTCTATCAGCTGCTTATCTCAAGTGGTAGTCCAACTCCTGACTTGCCACTTATGTTATCAACCTCGTTAGGTGGGTTAAATCTTGTATATACTATTGCACTATCAGCCCTAGAACATATATATAAATATACACGAAAGTACACAAGGAAATCTAGCCTATGGCTGTAACACTATAAACATTAATATAAATGTTCCTTGATACAAAAATAATCAGTCACCCACCTTCCACTGTGTTTATGTTTAATATCTAATGTTTCCACCCAACATCTCTCTGCTTTCTACATGCTGTGAGGACAGACTCCCCCATCCAAGACGAATCCATCTCCCACCTCCCGCTGGGCGGTTTCTCTGCCTGCCGCTGCGGGGCAGCTACCCCGTTAAGAGCTAAGTCTCCTCAGTCACCTGGCTTGGAGGGGACGGACGTCGCTCCACCCTCCTGGACGTTCCTCTATCTTTACTCTCTCATTTAGGCCTTCTGCCTTATCAAAACATGCCTAACATATCAATAGACACTTGCTACGATCGCTGGGCACACGATCAACTATAGATTATCACTATTAACTAGTTAAATTTGGGCTTACCACAATTAGGTCTCCTGCAGGGAGCTCTCCCTCTTGATGGCGCCTGACCAGGGTGCTCCTACGGCCCATGAAAATGTCTCTGGGCGGCTTCACAACTCTTCTTGCCGTCCAGGAATTGAGACCACATGTGTCCAGCTTGATTCCACAGCTGAAACGTCTGCACACTGCTTTCCTCTTGAAGGTATATCAACTAGGAGTTCCTCTCTAACAGAAGCTCCCACGGAGCGCGGCTTTGCCTCACGATGTCTGGTGCTCAAGTGAGCTCAAGGTCCTCTCAAGCAAGCCTCAAATCTCCAGCAAATTCTCCACATCTCATGTCAAGTCATTTACTTTTATTCTTGATCACTGCCCATATTCCTAAACTGTCTGTCAAGTTTTACCAATTAATTTTACGTAAATATCTTCATGTCTATATTTCTTTGACCTCTTAGTTAGGTCAGGTCATGCAGAATAACTCTCAAGGTAGACTCGTTTTTCAGCTACCTGGGATCATAACACTCCCATCCCCTTATTTTTGAGAGTTATTCCAGTGGCGAGGCTTGGGAAAATACATCTGCCACCACACTGTCTCGTTCTTCAACCGATTGGATCGACCGGTTGATCTGCTTTTGTACCCCCTTTGGAGTCTACAATTATCCGTTGCACCTTGCAACATCTAGCTCATAACTCGCTAGAAACATGGTCTTCTCTTAAACCATCCAACTTCTTTCACCTTGGCTAGGCTGTCCCCATTGGACACCTGGGGCCAGATTCACGAAGGTACTTACGAAGGTTTTTCTTCTTAGCTACGAATGTTTTCCTTCTTAGCGCCTTCGTGGCGGCTACGTCGGTATTCAGGTAGCTACACTAAGTGGAAAAATCTTTGTAAGTTTGGTCCGGGATCTAAGTGCGGTTTCGACCACTCGTAGCTTTACGTAAACTGGATACAACTCAATTTTTCTCTACTACATAACACTGGGATCGATTTTAAGATTTTGGAACATAAACAAATGATTATAAAAATTGAATCTCATGAAGAGGAGTCCTTCGTGTTAGTTATATATGCATTCTCTGCTTGAAACTTTGAGTAAATATGTCTTTTATGATATTAGAATTAGTTTTATAATAGCAAGATATTATACCCGTAGTTATTAAGTAAATAAACACTGGTGAACATGAAATATGAGAGAAGGTGATGAGCCCTGCCTTATGGGATAATTTACTATCACCAAATGCCCCTGTTCACCTAGTAGTAAGGGTGTACCTTAGCTATATTCACAAGTCGAGCCTGGCCTCGGGCCGGGCTTGGGGAGTAGAAGAACTCCCAGAACCCCATCAACCAGGTATCAACCAGGTATCTATACATACCCATTTCTAATTTATTTAGTTTGGTTTTATTTTGAGATTAAATCTGGGTGAGACATAAAATAAAAATATGCTGCACAAATGATGTTAGGTAAGGAGAAGGGTAAAAATGTCAAAAACTTTATTCATTGAATACGTAAAGCTATAATTATGACTATATGGACTATTAAAAAAGAGAGAGGGAAGTAGGGGTCCAAGACCTCTTCCTGTTATACAACTTGGGTGTGGAACAAGTAATTATCAAAAGAAGGCACCATGCCGGGAAGGCTATGTAGCAGTAAGGCAGTGAGGTGAGGCAGCTACTTATTTGCGAAATGCTTATTTTATTTACCTTATAAGCTGAGGCAACTTATTTTATTTGAGGAATACTCAGCTGATTCCTCTTCATTTAGCATGGAACAAATTTGTGTCCAAGACCTCTTCCTGTTACACAATTTGGCTGTGTGTAACCAAACTAGAAGTGTTCTACAAATCAAGGGGCCCCAGAATGTGGAATGACCTGTCGAATCATGTCAAAGTCTGTACCTCTCTCAACCAGTTTAAGAGTAAAACCAAGTACTACCTAAATAACTCCATGTAACCTAACTTATTCCCTAAATGTCAACCCACGTTTTGTTATTTTTTAAACAATGATGTTTACCAACGTGTACAATTGCTGATTTCTGCTATGTTACCCCCCCCCTTTTTTATTTGTTATTCCTTCTTTCAACACAATTTATACATAATTCCGATTACTATTAAGTTTTAGTGTAAGTGTTTTTTCCCCCACACCTTGCCCGAAATGCTAAGAGTATTAGTGGCTTTAGGTATTGTATGTACTAGCTCTGTCTATAAATCCAACATTATGTTTGTAAATCAACAGTATGTACTTTTCCTGAATAAAATTTATTTATTATTATTTATTTATTAATCAGTAAGTATTAAAAGAAGGCACCAAGCTGGGAAGGCTATGTAGCACCATTGTGTGTAACAATAAACCATTTTTTTTAACAAATAATGCACCTGTATGGTAAAACAAATCCTGTCAGTTGTAAAAATATTGATGCAGTTATTTAAATAAAAATAACATGAAAGAAATATTTCTGGTTTATTTTTAACCTATTTTTTGTACTGTACAGTATATCCAAGGAAGTGAAAAATTGAGACATAATGCACAATTTAATGAATGATTCAAAAATGATTAGCATGGATTAGCAGTTCAAAAGAAATATGACTATGACATTTCAACATGAGATCTTAATGATCCATGGTTAACATGATTTAATAAGGATAATACAATACTGTATTTGTAATAATACAAACTATATTTTAAAAGCTTTATTACTGATTTTTTTTATTAAAAAGATTAGGTATACACAGCAATGTGCTGCTACCCTATTCTATATGGAATATTACACAGTGTAGATAAAAAACTAGCTATAAGTTTATCTAAACTCCCATCTCACAGGATGGTTAGACATACATGGAATCAAGGTAGAAAATACCAACCTCAATACAAAAAACAAATCAACCCTGACTAAACAACTCTTCACGATTTTCACAAGAGGTAAGCACTGAATCATGGAAACATTATATTATAATTACTCTTACCAGTTTCTACAAGACTCTTCTCAAACAATGTATTTTTAAACATGTTTAGGTATACACAGCAATGTACTGCTTCCCTATTCTGTATGAAGGACCACACAGTGTAGATCAAAAACCAGCTACAAGCTCATCCAACATCCTCACCTCACAGGATGGCCAGTCATACATGTAATCAGGAGAGAACAAAATAATGCTGATCTATTAGCCTCTACTGGCAAAATCTGGGTGCAGCACAAGATTATCTTCCAATATTCCTGAGTGTATGAAGTAATTACAGAGCTCAAAGTACCCTATACCATTTGGTATGAAGTCACTGATAACAGGACAATCACAGATATAGTGTTGGAGAGTATGTTCTCTCAAGTAGGACTGAAAACAGATGCTTTTTTCCACCAAGAGGGCTATAAACCCATGGAACCGCCTATCCGCTGAAGCCGTAAATGCCAAATTCCAGCTAAAAAATATCATTAAGACAATTGGCGTGCCCTTTAACAAGCCGCCGGCTCTGTCCTCGTCGAGGCCACTAGATAGTTAGTGGCCTTGGGTAAATTCAGTAAATATATACAATAATTGTCAGCGCATCTTCCGAGCAACAAGAACAGCTACACAGTATCTCTTAGAATTACGTAGGTAAACAACAAAAGTAACATATTTGTTTACTACAATGTCGGTGCTGGCTGTAGAAGTTGAAAAAACATTGTTTTACTTCGAAATATACTAATTTTATAAGAAAATTCGACGTAAATAGGAGGCAGTAGAGCTCCGATAAGCCAGCACTAAATCTTCAATATGAAGAATGTTGCTGCTCTCTGATTGGCCAAACGAAACACAGTATTGACCTCTAGCGGCACGCAGGTGAACCAACAAATTTCTTCCTAAGTGGACGTACCTGAATTGCACCTAAGCATCTTCTTAGGGCACACTTAGGAACCTTCGTAGCAAACCTACTTACGAAGAAATACATGGAGCTTCGTGAATCTATGTCCTGCACTCCATCAGTTCTCTCTACTAACTGTTTCCACCCTCCGTTTCCTCTTTTTCTTGCACCCTTCACGTTCAGAGTCAGACATCTACCGTCTGTACCTCCCCTGTCGTCCTCGTGCTTCAGTTCATCGTCCTCATGATTCGGTCTGGCACCATCACGCTTCAGTCTCACGTCAACGTACCTCACTCTGTCGTCTTCATGCTTCCATCTACTGTCATTACACTTCTGTCTTCTGTCCCCATACTTCACTCTCCTGTCTTCATCGATGATCCCTCCTTTCGTCTCCTCATTTATACAAGACTTCATCCTCTTCGACTTCCATCGAGTCCTTGCCTTTCTTCTACTCCTCCATGCTTGCATCATCATCCTCTTCTCACCTCTACACAACTCCATTTCGTCTCCTTCGACTCTTCCTCGTTCCCTCATAGTTTTCTCAAGAACTGCATTACACTCGACAGCACTCGTCCGCACTCGTCGCTCTACCCCTTCCAGAGTGCTCGTAAGCATACCTCTGCACATACTGTCTCTTCTCACTTCCTTTTCTCGGCTGTCACTCTTCTTCACTATCTCTTCTCCACGCTTCCCGTTAAACATGTCAACTCCTGACACCTCAAACAACTTAACTTCATTATCCCTATGCTTCTGTGCTCGTGAACAACTTGACACTTTACTCTTGTCCTCAGTCTGTCCACATCCTTCCTCACTTCTGCTCAGCACAGTTGCATTCACCTTCCGACTCTTAATTTCAGCGGGCTGGGCTTTACTCTGGTCCACTCTCTACACATTATTCTTCTTCGGTCGAGCCATCTTCACCTTTGACCTCACCGAGACTTCGTCTTCCTAGGCTGGACCTTCATCAAGCTGCCACACTATATCTACGTCATAATCTTCAACGGGTTGAATCGACACTGTCTCATCCTCACCAGTGTCTTCTTCGTCGGCCACCTCTGCCTTCGTCTCTACCGAGACAGGGTTCTCAATGGCTTGGCGGTCTCCTGACTCATCCCCTAGGATGTCAGTCAGGTTCACACTCTCAGGTGTCCCACCTGTGCCGTGGCCTTCTGGGCACTCTTCTGGCACAGCCTCCGCTATGACTCTTGGCAATACCCTTGTCCCGCACAAGTCATTCCCCAGGATCACTTGGACTCCTGGAATAGTTATGTCAGGGCATACTCCCAATATCACCTCTGCCGACAAGTATTCCGACCTTAGATGAACAGTACATACGGGCATGTCACTCTCAGACAACAACCCATATATCTTCATCTTCCTTCTGCCAGCAAACCGTAGACCACTCCCAATTAGGCTTCTTGTAATCAAGCTCTGATTGGCTTCGGTATCTCTTAAGATTCCAACTTCGACTTCAGGTTGGCCTCTTTTACTGATCCAACCTCTACTCATGAACGGTCTATACCACTCGTTCACTGACTTCACTTCTTGTGGTTTGTTCTGGGATATATCAATATCCTTATTTCGAAGGTCACACATGGCCAGGGTCACAACTCTCTTGCCCTGCCGATAATCTCGCATCACGTGACCTAATTGGTTACACTGGTAACACCTCATATGGGAGAAGTCTCTTTTATATGTACCAGAGTGGCTTTGAGTACCCACTTGTATCGGAGTTCCTTGGGCCAGATGCACTACTCGTACTCTGTGGGGCCTGACTGGATTCTTGCCTTCTCGGCACGTATTTAGTTTCTCTTTTAACTTCTTCATCTTCACTTTCAGATGAAGTGTGCGACTTACTCTTATGAGTTTTAGGGTACTTACGTTTATCTGCCCGTTTATCAACATTTTTCACACCCCAGTCTCCTCTTGGTCTGCCATAATTTCTTCCTCTCCAGACTCCACTGAGTCTGCCATTGCTACGTCTCGCCTCGCTTCTCAATCTGTTCTCCCTCAAGCTCTAGTATGCTTCAGTAATCATATGCCGCTATCTGCGGCATCTTTCACATCCCTTACCCTTGCCTCATGGATCTTGAACTTTGTCTCGGAATGCATCATCTCCAAGAACTTTTCCATGACCATTAATTGCTTTAGGTCAGTGTAAGATCCAGCTCCGACAGCCTCAATCCACTTCTGGAATCGCCTTTCCAGATCCCTTGCTGTCTCAGCACAAGTGCATGCTCCAACCTTCACAATCTCTCTGAAGCGCTTCCTATTAGCTTCTGGGGTTAACTGAAATGAGTGCAGTATGCTACTCTTTACGGTTGCATAATCCTGGCATTCTTCTAGTGTCAATTGGGTGTATGCCTCTCTGGCAGTACCAGTTAATCTTAATTGCACCAGTTGGGCCCAGTCTTCCTGTGGCCATTCCTTGATGCTATCCACCTTTTCGAAGTGTTCAAAGAAGCTCTCTGCCTCTTCAGGTACAAATAGGGGAATGTCCTTTTCCCTCACTCTATTATCATGTGGGTGTGACACATGGGTGGTGCTCTCTGGAAATCCATGCTCAATCCTTTGTTCAGCCAAGGTTGTATTTACTTCTATCTGTATCTGCTTGGCCCTCTCTTTTTCTTTTTCTACCTCGTCTGGTTTTCTCTTTTTCAGTTTAATTTTTCATCTGAAGTTCTGACTTCAACTTCTCCAGTTGGAACTGCCTCTCCTCATGCTGTTGATGCGTCTGTAGCTCTAGCTGTAACCTTTCCAAAATCCTGTTTCTGCTACTGCGACTACTCTTGCTGCTCCTACTCGATCCTTGGGATCGTACTTCATCCTGCCCATCATACGTTGAGGTTACCTTGAGGTGCTTCCAGGGCTTAGCGTCCCCGCGGCCAGGTCGTCGACCAGGCCTCCTGGTTGCTGGACTAATCAACCAGGCTGTTGGACACGGCTGCTTGCAGCCTGACGTATGAGTCACAGCCTGGTTGATCAGATATCCTTTGGATTTGCTTATCCAGTTCTCTCTTGAACACTGTGAGGGGTCGGCCAGTTATGCCCCTTAAGTGTAGCGGAAGCGTGTTGAACAGTCTCGGGCCTCTGATGTTGATAGAGGTCTCTCTCAGAGTACCATTTGCACCTCCGCTTTTCAACGGGGGTATTCTGCACATCCTGCCATGTCTTCTGGTCTCATGTGATGTTATTTCTGATTGCAGGTTTGGGACCAGCCCCTCTAATATTTTCCACGTGTAAATTATTATGTATCTCTCCCGCCTGCGCTCAAGGGAGTACAGATTTAGGCTCTTTAGTCGGTCCCAATAGTTTAGATGTTTTACTGAGTGGATTCTAGCAGTAAAGGATCTCTGCACGCTCTCCAGGTCAACAATTTCTCCAGTTTTGAAAGGGGCTGTCATTGTGCAGCAGTACTCCACTCTAGAGAGCACAAGCGTTTTGAAAAATGTCATCATCGGTATAGCATCTCTAGTATGAAAAGTTCTTGTTATCCAACCTGTCATTTTTTTTGCAGTTGTGACGGCTACTTTATTGTGTTCTTTAAAGGTAAGGTCTTCCGACATGAGTACACCCAGATCCTTTACATTGCCACACACAGAGATCACAATAACGTGATGCATCAAATGAACAAATCCTTATTAGGATTAATGATTAAGGCAGTGTTTGGGATGCTCCCGGACGCAGGTTCGAATCCTCGTCACGGCCCTTGTGGATTTGTTCCTTTACATTGCCTTTTCGTTCTATGTTATGATTTGCCTGAGTTTTGTACGTGGTTTCCGTTTTTATATTTTCATTTTTTCCATAGCGCATGAGCTGGAACTTATCTTCGTTAAACACCTTATTATTTTCTGTAGCCCATAGAAGGACCTGATCTACATCTGATCATCCTCCTTTCCACTTTCAGCTCTTTTCTGGGCTCCTTGGTCTACCAAATACTCTGGGCTCTCAACTGCCCCAGGATCTCATCCTTCATCCCAGCTACTTGAGATGTCTTCAACCTGAAGCCACATTTTTCCACTATTTGTTTCAACTGTTCCCTGGTGCAACCTTCCAGGTCCTCAGGCTTGCCTGACGCCACAAACGCTTGCACCTTATCCTTCATGTCCTGTGAGTCTTCCCAAGAGAGAGAATATACACCTGCGGTCACACAGTCTACTTATTTCCACAAGGGGTGTACCAATCCACTTTCAGACAGGGGTGTGGGTGTGTCAGTTCACTCTCCTGGACACAGGGCCCCCAATTATTATGATGATGTTGTTGATGCTGGTCGTACTTCCTTACAGACAACCTAACCCAAAACCTAGAGAGTGCTTATTTTGACCAGGAGATCACCTTGGGCGCTTCTGGTACTTGCAGAGGGTCTCAGCATCACATATTTAGGGGATGCTGCTCCAACAGTAGCCTCGTTGTCACAGTGCACACACCCACTTGAGCCGCTGTGACTCCCCACTCTCTCCTTATGTGGTATGATCTCCTCAATCCCCTTTAATTTGATATTACTCCATACTAGTAGTGAAATATGAGATTACGACCATGCGCACCATCTGCCTGTGGTGTTTGTGTGTTACTGAGGAAGTCTTGGTTGTAGGGTTGATGTAAAGTCATGACTTGGTTACTGACTTTAATACTTAATATGATTACATGACTAGTAGCTACCAAGCTTGGCGGGCGTCCTGTACGCTCTCTTGTTTACCTTCTCTCTCTGGCGTCTCAGCCGCCGCACATAGAAAACGGATGGTACCATTTTCTGTGAACATGACATCCCTCCTTTTCTTTAAAAAGAATGAATACAGGATGTCTACCCTGCTTGTAGCACAAAGCAAAGTTATTGACACAAAGTAAGTTATTACCATATCAAGAGATACTGCATACATTTAACATTAATTAAGCACACAAAGAATTTAAACAACTTAATCTTTTCCACAAAGGATTTCAATGTTAAAAATACATATGCAATGTTAAACATGAAAGAAACTGTAATACAAAGTTACAAAATATTGAATGAGATATCTGCATTATTCAAACAATATTAAATTTAGTTTAGCACAATAAGTAAATACTTTTCATTACATAGGAACACAATTAATCATCAAATCGTGTAGGGCGTTTAACATGACGTTTAGGACGAGAGTCCTTAAATGCAATAACATCCCTTGATGAATTGTTTGTCGGGTTATAACTATTTTTTTCTTTTTCTTTTGCACGACTTTGCACTTCATCATTTTCTACACTAGTTGGAATCACTTTGAAATAAGCCATATTACGTGTTATACTATGATCTCTATTACTAGCTGTTACCATAGTTCCTTTTACACTAATCACTTTATATGGTTTTGTATCATACGGCATATCTAACTTTCCCTCTTTTTTCTTTTTAACGAGAACAGTGTCACCAACCTTTATGAACTGTTCCTTTGCACGTTGATCATGAGCAATTTTCATTTTGCCCTTGGCCAGTGCATCCTTCTGAGCGAGACGTTTATCCGTTACCTCGGCTGGCATGACGGGTAGTGCGATTCTCATAGGACGTCCAAATAAAAGTTCACCAGGTGACTTGCCCAGTGTTCCATGCGGTGTTGCACGGTAGTTCCTGAGAAAAGCATACATAGCTTGTTTCCAGGATCGTCCTTCGGCATGAGCACAGCGTACCGCTTTCATGAGAGGTTGCATGAATCTCTCAACTTCTCCATTTGCTTGAGGATGTAGTGGCATCACACGGCGGTGTTTGAATCCAATATGCTCAGAAAAGTTGACGAAGTCTTGTCCATTGAATGGCGGTCCATTGTCTGTCTTGACAACTTCGGGAATGCCAAAGTTTGAAAAGATCTTGTCGAGTTTCGGGATGACGGCCTTTGCAGATGTGGAATTGATGATTTCTACTTCTGGATAACGTGAGTGATCATCAATGACTACCATCAAGTACTCTCCAGTTGGTAGTGGTCCGCAGAAGTCCATCGATACTTCCGTCCATGGTGCAGCAGGTAGTGGTGAAGGTTGTAGAGGTGTTGGTCTTGAAGTATCCACTGCAGCTTGGCAAGGGACACAGGCATCATGCATATCCTTTGCTTGACGATCAATGCCAGGAAACCACACCTTTTCTCGTAGCAGCTGTTTGGTCCTAACAAGACCTTGGTGTCCTTGATGTGCAAGCTTCAGAGCACGTTGCTGGAGAACAGCTGGAATCACGATACGAGTACCTCGCAGCACAGTGTCGCGTTGTTGCGTAACACTTAATTCTGTCTGGATGCGTTCAAGTGCTTTGAATGCATCTTGGTCAACTCCTGAGGGTGGGATGCGTGGAAACTTTTTCTTAGTCAATGCATCCACTGTTGCTTGCAGAGTTGGGTCCTCTAGGGTTGCAGTACGGATTTCATCAAGAGTGAGAGCCTTAGGGACTGCATCACAGGTTACAGAGTGTACATATTCCTCGGCAACTTGCTGATGCTTGGTGATGGTGAAACTGTTTGCAGGATGTCGACTGATGTAATCAGCGGGATTGCCTGCACCCGGCTTGTATTTCACCGTAAAGTTGTATGGTTGCAGACGAAGAGCCCATCTCTCAATGCGAGCTGGTGGTTTGGACTTTGGATTATTGAAGATGGTCTCCAACGGTTTGTGGTCAGTGACCATCGTGGTGAAGGGCGCACCAAGCAGATACACATTGAAGTGTTCACAGCCCCATACAAGAGCAAGAGCTTCCTTCTCTGTCTGACTGTATCGTTGCTCAACATCTGTGAGAGAACGGCTGGCGTAGGCAATTACTACTCGGGAATCTGGTTGACCAGGTTTGTGTTGGGCTAAAACAGCACCTAAACCAACAGGACTAGCATCCACCGTTAACTCAGTGTCCATTGATGGATCAAAGTATGCAGCAGTCGCATTCTCTACTAGTGCATCTTTCACAGCATCAAATGCATTTTGCTCGATATCGCTCCAGTACCATGATGCATTTTTCTTCAGGAGCTCACGTAGAGGCTTCGTAATGGTAGCAAAATCTGGAATGAAGCGAGAACAGTAGTTTGCCATTCCCAGAAAACTATGTACTTCAGTGGACGTTGAAGGAGGTGCAGCATTCTTGATATCTGCAACTTTCTTAGGATCTGGAGACAGACCTTTGTCACTAAGTACATGTCCAAAGAATTCAATTTTATGTTGATTGAACTCACACTTTGCTCGGCTTAACGTCAGATTCTTTTCTCGTAAGCGTTGCAATGTTGCACGAAGAGCTTTGTCGTGTTCAGCTTGGGTACGGCCATAAACAATGATGTCATCAGACATGTTGTCAGCATTAGGTATGTCTTGCAATACCTGGCTGATGATGTGCTGGAATACCTCGGCAGCACTGTTAATACCAAAACTCAGGCGCTTGTACCTATACAGACCTCGATGTGTCGTAAACGTTGTGATGAATCGACTCTCCTCATCAAGTTCAAGCTGATGATAGCCCTTGTTTAAATCTAACTTGCTGAATACAGTTGCACCATTCAAGCGGTAAATCATATCATCTACAGTGGGTGTAGGATGGCGTTCACGCATTATTGCCTTGTTGGGAACACGCATGTCCACACAAATGCGTATCTCATCTGGATTCTTCGGCTTTGGTGGAGTGACAATTGGGCTTACCTATGGTGTTGGACCTGCTACTGGTTCAATGATATCTAGCTCCATCAGCCTATCCAGTTCGGCATCGACTTTCTTGCGAGTATGGAATGGTTGTCGGCGATGTGGTTGGGCATCTGGAATTACATCTGGGTTGATATGCAGATGTACTTTGCTATCAGTATAACAACCTATGGATTTAAATCGATCAGAAAATTCAGCAACAATAGCATCAACATTGTTTGCAGATTCCACTGCTACAGCATTAGAAAGCTGAAGTAGCCCCAATTTGGTTGAAGTCTTGTAACTGAGTAAAGACTCCTTTGCATTCCTAACAACATGGAATGTAGTAATGAGCATTGCATTCTTTGACTTAATCTCTGCAGTGAAAGTTCCAATCACTGGCAAGGCTACCTTTGAAGCATAGGCAGTGGCTTTGCCATTATAGTTCTCAAGCTTTGGGAACTATTTTTTAAATTTTTCATAGTGGCACTCAGCAATGGTGTCAATGTTTGATCCAGTGTCAATGAGAACCTTGAGACAAATACCAGCAATGTATACACATGTCTCTGGGTTGTTTGGAAGATCATTCCATTCTGTGATTGCTTGTACTCCATAAGTATAATCACATTCACTGTCATCTGAGACTGGTTGAAATGAAATGTTGTCTTGTATATTATTAACATTCTGGATATGAGGTGCAATATTGTGTTTACCACCTCGACCCCTATGACCTGATCCTCGTACAGTGCTTTTATTCATTGACTGTGGTTTCTTTAGTGCGGAACGACACATAGCACCAAAATGACCTAGTTTTCCACACTCATAGCACTTCTTACCTTGAGCAGGACAAACATTATCTTGGTGTGGGTAGTCTCCTCCACAATTGTAACATTTATTGTTGACACCCTCTGATGTGGGTCGTTGTGACTGCTTGAGCCTTGTTCCTTGACCCCAGTTGTGACGTGGTTCTCGGCTAAATTTACTGTTAGGTTTGCCATGATATCTTCTTTGATCACGGTGTCCTCCCTGAACCTTACGTACCTCATCACTGTTAGTAACAGTGGCAGCACCGTTATTGGCACTGCACTCCATGACACGAGCATCACGTGCAGCATCTTCCATTCGACGAGCAATATCCAGTATCTTGGTAAGAGAACTTTCATCATCAACAAGTTCTAGAGCTCTTCGACGGAGACGTGTAGATGTGCATGTTTCAATTATTTGCTGTTTGATTTCTTTGTCAACATCAGCAAACTCACAATGGGCTGCTAAACCCTGCAGACGTGTGTGGTATTGATCCACAGTTTCATTAGAGAGTTGTTTTGCTCTCCTGAAATGCATAATTTCCATTGCAGTATTTTGCCTTGGTTTGAAATGCTCTGTTAGTTTGGCTTTGGCAGTGTCATAATCTTTGGCACCACCAGTGTCTTTCAGTGTGTCAAAGATGTCACAAACTCTATCACCTGCATAATGAAGTAGAAAGGCACGCTTTCTTTCAGCACTTTTGATGTCAGAAACTATCAACAAATTTTCAAACCTTTTAAGCCATTTGACCCACCTCTGTGACAGGTTTGTCTGGTCACAGTCAGGATCAAATGCAGGAAACTGAGGTATATTTGCCATTTTTACTGAATAAATGTAACTTATCACTTAAATGTTCCTCAGAATATTAAACACTTACTGCACTGTATATGTTAGTCAAGAATTCACTGTAATTACTTTAATTTTGCAAAGCACACAAGCATTTTAATGCAAAAGTTCACAACAGTGCACAATATAGCAGCAACTGACTTCTTACCTAGCCCTTGTGTACATGTGTTGTTCCTACTCACAGCAGCAGCACAGCAGTTGGTACAGCAGTCGGTACAGCAGTCAGTTCAGTGTGATGAATTTTGTAGCACGAAGCGTCGTTTCGTAACCAAAACATCAGGTTTTGTACACATCAGAGCGTCGTTTCGTACACAACGTCGGCAGATTCTTCAGTACAGTTTCTTCAGCACAGCTTGGGTAGCACACAGCATTGGTTAGCACACAGCATCGTTTAGCACACAGCATTGGTTAGCACACAGCATCGGTTAGCATACAGCATCGGGTATGGCGCTCACAGCTTCTCTTCCTCCTCCAGGCAGCATGCTTCTCCCTTGTGTTTGAAACTGAACAAATACCTGCGTTCACAGTTCATCCTCGTCGCCAATGTGGTGTTTGTGTGTTACTGAGGAAGTCTTGGTTGTAGGGTTGATGTAAAGTCATGACTTGGTTACTGACTTTAATACTTAATATGATTACATGACTAGTAGCTACCAAGCTTGGTGGGCGTCCTGTACGCTCTCTTGTTTACCTTCTCTCTCTGGCGTCTCAGCCGCCGCACATAGAAAACGGATGGTACCATTTTCTGTGAACATGACACTGCCCAAGTGGGCCTAATAGGCCCAGGTGGGCCTAATAGGCCCAGGTGGGCCTAATAGGCCCAGGTGGGCAGCTGGTGCAAGGGTATGTAGCCACATAGTGTTGTAGGGGAATTTTTCGGGATGTTTGGTGCGTGTCGGACGCGTGTGAGCGTCCGGTGTCTGGTTACGCGGTATGGATTGATGGGGGGTCATGTTGGGGGGGTATGTGAGGTATGTGGGTATAGTAAGGAATAGGATGAGAATAGGAGAAGAGTAGAATATGGGGATAAGTGTAGATGAATATGTATGGGTGTTTGCCGTAGAGTTGATCCTGTGTGTGTGTGTGTGTAGTTTAATTAATAAATGAGGCTAAGTAAGTCAATGTAGAGGGGGGGGGGAGGGGGGATGGTCCCAACATAGCCTGGATATGTTGAGGGGAGAGGGAGGGGAGCTTCCCCTCGGCCGGAGAGGGTTGGAGACCATTGTGGTTGAGAAGCAAGGGTGGAATGTGTTTGCGGTTTTGACAGTCATTATTTTCTTGGAGCGAAGAATTCGTTTAACTTTTTTTTTTGAGCTATGCAGCTGTGTTTGGTGATGATCAACGACGTGATTAGTTCCACCATACATGGGCAGGAAGTGTTGAAGAGGGTGTGTGAGAGAGAGAGAGCAGACTCTCTTAAGATGTGAATGAGAGGAGGTAGCAGTTGGCAGAGAAAGTCTGTTTTATGTAACAATGCACGTGTGTGTATAGAATGAGGGCATTAGTTAGGTGTCAGACCCGGTCGTGTTGGGAGCTGCACCAGGGCAGATGTAGTCCATTAACCTTAATCGTTTTTCAAAGTCTACAGAGGGGTCTGGGAGATGTTCACCCCAACAGGGCTTTCCCACCACTGCGGTTTCGTTAAGGAGGAGCGTTGTTTTTACTTCCGCCAGCAGGTCCTCACCTGCCATCATCAATCACTTCTCATTTGACCAGGATCGTTTTCCTCCACACACAAACGCGACGTTAGTTCACTGCGAGTCTTCATTCGCTACACACACACCATACAGCTCCGCATCATGGAAAGGCAAACCTTAACAGCCTGCATGAAATGCGGCGTGTTTTATGTTCCGTCACCAAATCAACTATGTCTTCTGCAATGCACAAGCTGTGAAAAACCACCCCTAGGCCATTACGACATCAAATGCAAGCGATGTCAGCAGATTTTCTGTGATAACTTTGAGTTTTATTCTTATTTAATATTCCACAGTTCATTTTATTGCACCCACAGGTGAAATATCGCCTGTGTAAACTATTATCTCTCTTATAGTGTGAGAATATTTACTCATTCGGGCTATTACATTCCACACACTTATATATGTTCTTTTTCAATTTCAGTTTACAAAACAGTGAAGTGTCCTTACTGCTCACCTTCCCTCGAGGAGGACATCGTAGGAATGAAACGTCTCATAAACGTACAGATAATATATAAATATACTTCTCATATCTGAATTACATTTTCATCATCATCCACTTGCAAGCAAACACACATGCATAATAACATTTTCCCCATTCACCCATGCTGAATATCATTTTGTTCCATTTCAGGTTATAATCCATACCTCAATCGATGGAGGGAATAGATAGACGTCATCGAGTCGGTATCCCATCCACCCTCTACCCAGCTAAGGAGAGCTGATGTCATTCGCGAGCATTCATTGCCCCTTCAACAAGGGCGCCAGCAGCGCCACCAGCAGATGGAGGGCTACGAGACATTATCATGCCCAGTAAACACAACGTTAAGGATTCATAGCCTCACACCTGCTCGGCCTCCTCACCAGGACATAAGTAAGTTAATACTGTCTTATTTCAGTCTATTTCCTAAGCGTATTATTTCCCACTAGTCTGCTCCCTCACCTCTCTCTCTCTCTCTCTCTCTCTCTCACTCACTCTCTCTCTCTCTCTCTCTCTCTCTCTCTCTCTCTCTCTCTCTCTCTCTCTCTCTCTCTCTCTCTCTCTCTCTCTCTCTCTCACACTCTCTCTCTCTCTCTCTCTCTCACTCTCTCTCTCTCTCTCTCTCTCTCTCTCTCTCTCTCTCTCTCTCTCTCTCTCTCTCTCTCTCTCTCACTCTCTCTCTCTCTCTCTCTCTCTCTCTCTCTCTCTCTCTCTCTCTCTCTCTCTCTCTCTTGCATATTGTCCTGGGGGCAATATGTAATAAGTTTTACGAAACGCGCTCAAGTGTCGCGTCAGACTAGAAATAAAAATGAATTTTGGAGAATTGATTTTTGAATTACCACCAACAGTGCAAAGAAACGTAAGAAAGATCGAGAAAATTCGTGTTAGAATTATTAATCTTACTTTTACGGTCATATTTAATAAAATATATATATATATATATATATATATATATATATATATATATATATATATATATATATATATATATATATATATATATATATATATATATATATATATATATATATATATATATATATATATATATATATATATATATATATTATTAAATATGACCGTAAAAGTAAGATTAATAATTCTAACACGAATTTTCTCGATCTTTCTTACGTTTCTTTTCACTGTTGATGATAATTCAAAGATCAATTCTCAACAAATTCCTTTGGAGACTTCAGGGTGAAGGCGCAAGGGACATAAGGTGTCAGCAAGCCGTTGAGTCATTTCGCCAGTCTGTACGTGGGTGTGGGTATCTGGCTGATGATTGGCTTAAGTGAGTTTACAGGCTTGTGTGTCTTGACATTTCCATGCGTATTCAAACCTGGATATGCGTATGGAAATGTCAAGACACACATGCCTGGAAACCCACTTCGGCCAATCATCAGCCAGATACCCACACCCATGTACAGACTGGCAAAACGACTCAACGGCTTGCTGACTCTTTATGTCCCTTGCGCCTTCAGCCTGAAGTCTCCAAAGGAATTTGTTGACTTGCTGTAGGGAACACGGGCCACAGGGATAAGAGCCTCGTTGGACGTAGAATCTCTGTTTACCAACGTACCTGTGGATGAAACAATCAGGATGATAGCCGGCAGAGTGTACCGTGATCCGGCCTGTACTCCTCTTGACATACCAGAAAACAGTCTAAGGAAACTACTCCAAGCTTGTACTAAAGAGGCACCCTTCTTGAGCCTGGATGGACACATGTATAAGCAAGTAGATGGGGTCGCCATGGGTTCTCCCCTAGGTGTCCTGTTTGCAAACTTCTACATGGGTACCATCGAGCAAAAAGTCTTAGTCGAAATGAACTTGAAACCGACCATATACTGCAGGTATGTTGACGACATTTTTACACAGGTACCTGATGTCAAACATCTGCAGGAGCTGAAGGAGGCATTTGAGCAGAATTCTGTGTTGCGTTTCACTAACGAGATGGAGAAGGATGGGAAGCTGCCCTTTCTAGATGTAACAGTCATGGAAAGGAGCGGAGTTTTCCACACTGCAGTCTACACTAAGGAAACAAACATAGGAATGTGCCTGAATGCCAACAGTGACTGCCCGGACAGGTACAAGAGGAGTGTTGTTAACGCTTATGTCGACCGTGCCCTCAGCCACAGCTCAGAATGGAAGCAAGACGACGAAGAACTTTGTAGGGTATGGCAGGTCCTAGTCAACAACGGCTTCTCCAATGGTTTCGTGGAAGACATGATAAGAAGGAAAGTGAAACGCCATGCAACCTCTGAAGAGACAACTAACACAACACCTATATCCCCTATTAGACTTTTTTACAGGAACTTCTTTTCCACAGCCCATAAAACGGAGGAAAGGGTCCTGAAAGATATTGTCAGTAGAAACGTTATCCCAACAGACAAAAATCAGAAGATACAACTGACAAGTTACTCTAAAACGAAAAAAATCGCCAGCCTACTCATGAGAAACTCTCTAGACACAAAGCACAACGTTCTAAAAGAGACCAACGTCGTCTATGCCTTCAAATGCCCACTTGGGGATTGTAAGCCTCAAAAAACTCAGTATATAGGCAAGACAACAACATCTCTTTCCAGGCGTTTAACGATGCATAAGCAACAGGGCTCTATTAAGAAACATATAGCCTCTTCCCACAACAAAACCATCACCAGAGAAATCTTAGCAAACAACACAGAAATCATCGATAGATACAGTGATTGCAGGCGGCTCGACGCCTGCAAGGCACTACACATCAAGAAGTCAACACCAGCAATCAACAGCCAATTAATGCACAACTATATTCTACCCAGTTCAAGACTCCGCTCCAATATAGAAGCATCAAGAAATATGGGCCAATAAAAATAGGCCTTCTGCAGTTACCTACTTTTAATACATGTTTGTATTTTATTGTTTCGTGTTCTGTCATGTGTTAAAAGTTTATTTTCACCTCATCCAAAACTATTGTAACATGTCACTTCACTCAAATGTAGGTATAAAAACTCGAAAGATGTTTAAGCTCTATTCAGTTAAAGTTGTGTGTGTTTGTGTAAACTAAAGTCTTTGAAAATGTAATAAGTTTTACGAAACGCGCTCAAGTGTCGCATCAGACTAGAAATAAAAATGAATTTTGGAGAATTGATGTTTGAATTACCATCAACAGTGAAAAGAAACGTAAGAAATATCGAGAAAATTCGTGTTAGAATTATTAATCTTACTTTTTCGGTCATATTTAATAATATATGTCTACAGGAAAGACTGCTACCAAAATATACTTATATATATATATATATATGCTTTCATTCTTTCTAGAGATAATATGTTTTTCTTTTTACAGATTCTACACCGGTGTGCATAGACTTGGTATCCACCAGCGCTGAGAGCGACAGTGAGATGGACACAGCCAGCACAATAGAGCTGTCATTACCCTTACTCGGCTCCCACCCCTCAGCCCACAGGGAGGGAGGAATGGGCATGTTCACGCGCTCACTCAATTCCCCATTGAGGGGGGGGAGCCGGTCGGATAGCGGACAGCACACTGGACTTGTGATCCTGTGGTCCCGGGTTCGATCCCGGGCGCCGGCGAGAAACAATGGGCAGAGTTTCTTTCACCCTATGGCCCTGTTACCTAGCAATAAAATAGGTACCTGGGAGTTGTGTTAGTCAGCTGTCACGGGCTGCTTTCTTGGGGGTGGAGGCCTGGTCGAGGACCGGGCCACGGGGACACTAAAGCCCCGAAATCATCTCAAGATAATCTCTCAAGATAACCCATTCCTCCCCCAGCCCCATACCTCAATCTATCAGCAGCAGCAGCAGCAGTGGGGAGAACACTACCGTTAACATCACAGTCCGTGAGAATAGCCTTGACTCAGACAACAGCTCAGCAGACCTTGACCTTTTCTCGTCAGCATCTGACAATTCTGTCTATTTAGCACTGTCTGGCATAATAGCTGACCATGCAGTCTCGCCCATTCATCTCGGAGGGGGACTATCACCACCCCCCACCCCCTCTATCCCATCTCCCATCACCCCCACCAGCGCTCTCTCCCTCTCCCCCACCTACGGTAGAAATTCAACTTCAGCTGCTGGATCGAATTGATAACTATAATTGCGGGTATGTTCGGCTTTCATTCTCCATACCAGAGCATGTTAACACCTTCCCAGGACTCTATCTGAGAACATAGAGTGAATATTTCATTAATGAGATTCGATCACTTTTCTCCCCACAACACCCATCACTCCTAATTTACCCAGACATCACTCTAACTGTGCGGAATTTAAATGTACAAGACAGTGAGGAAAAGAATCTATTGGATCCTATAAATAACGACGGCTTTCCCATACGAGGTGAGGGGCGAACAATAACTCGAGAGGAAGTAGATACACTTATTAATTTTTGGGCTGACGAATTGACAGGGAAAATATCCCAGTACCTGGAAGAGAAGGAGGGGTTCAATGTCTTGGTTGAGCGGCTCACCGGGATTTACATTAACTGTGGTCAGATTGAACATCCGATAAGATTTGGCTCACACGTAGACTATCCTGAAGGGTTGTGTGGAAAGCAGTTGGTTTTCATTCCAGAGGGAGAGGCTGATATTGGCCTTATGCAGTGTGTTGCCACTTATAAATGTTTAGCTAAGGGGATGCATCTAGATAATATCTGTGCTAGATCTGTGAATGCTAGGTGGTGTCTCAGACACATTAATTGGCCAGCAGATGTCAATTCTGCAGTGACGTTTGAGGATATTCACAAGGTAGAGAAAATTAATAAAGTCAGTATATTCATTTATTCACTAGAAAGAGATGAAAATGCTAGACGACAACGGCACTACATTACACTAGCTAGGAAGGGAAGAGGGGGATATACAGATGTCATACTATTGCTGATGTTGGAAGCTCAACACTTAGTATTAATTAAGGATTTCAACCAATATGTGTTCAATATTAACTCCCGCCCCAAAAAGTTCCCTTCACACCACAGTTTTTGTCATTGTTGTTTGACATCACTCCCAGCAGATCGCATGCAGTCATGAAAGTACATGCAAAGTACATCAGACTCTCAAATTTTACCCACCAGAGATGAAGATTACTTTCCGTAACTACGGATGGGGATATAGTCCTAGTCACATGTGCTTTTATGACTTTGAGTGCATGTTAGATCGCTCGAACCCTAAGGGAATGATAGAATCACGTCACAACGCAGTAGCGTATGTGTACATTATCATTGACAGACAGATGAATATTGTTGAGAATGACGCTTATTTGGGTAAGGATGCAGTCAATCACATTGTAACCACGCTAGAAGCGTCATGGGCTAGAATCAAGAAGGGGGATAGTATCCTATGAACTTCACATGTCGCAGCAACAGCAGGCGATATTTGAGACAAAAACTGCCTGTGAACTCTGTGATAAACCTATTAACGGTGAAGATGTAATCAAAGTCCGTCATCACGATCACACAGTAAGATTCCACAATTATCAAGCAGCTTACTGTGATAGATGTAATTTGCTGTGTATAAATTCATACACGTTCCTATACACTTTTTCTCACAACGCTTCCTATGATTTAGGAGTAATCCTAAACGAGATGAAAGACAGACCAGGAAGTGAAATAGTTATATTAGCTAGGGATGGATTTAAATTTATGAAAGTTGATGTGAACAATTTAAGATTTTTGGATAGTTTAGCCCTTCTCAACGGCTCGCTAGGAAGAATAGCAAAGGATCATATTGATAGTGGGAAACCTACCACATTCACTTTGACTATGTTAAAAGGTGTAAATAAAGCGGCCATCCCAAAACTGCTGAAGGGTAAACAATCATTCTGCTATGATTATTTATCCTCTATGACTGTGTTAGATGAACCACACCTTCCTTCTCACGATAAGTTTTACAATACACTAAAAGACGAAGAGTTGACAGAAAAAGATTATAAACAATCATTAGAAATTTTTGATTTGGCTAAATGTCGCAACATAGGGCAGTATCTACTCCTTTACCTCAGAGTGGACACAGGTTTGCTAGTTGATGTGTTCACAGTCTGGCGAGACACCATGCTTGCTCTCTACAAATTAGACATTTCCCACTACATTTCTTTACCCTCATTTGCTTGGGATGCATTCTTACTTAAATCGAAAGTTGAACTTGATGTTGTGTCAGACCCATTGTTATATGATTTACTTCGTCGGAATCTCTGAGTTGGGTTCACCAGTGTGACGAGACAGTACACGAACGTGGAGAACCAGCATACAGGCTTAGATCTAGGGGAAGATAGTAGTTACATCATTTACCTCGATTTTAATAGTCTCTATGGGGCGTGTATGACTGAACTGCTCCCTCGTGGCGGGATTCGGAAACTGACACACAATGAGCGTGACGTGCTGCTAGAGCAAGGCTTGGAGAATATCCCATGTGATGGGTTCAAGGGATATTGGGTGTTGTGTGACACACTGCAGGTTCGACCGGAGGTAGCTAGGTATACAGATGAACTGCCCCTAGTTCTTTCACATACTTGCATTACGGGGGATCACATTTCACCCTACAGTAAGAATATTCTTACAGAAGAAAGTCGCGGTCTGCCTAAAAACAACACTAAATTAATTGCTTCTCACCTTCCTCAGAAAGATTACCTGGTTAGTCTGGACTTGTTACAGTTGCTCATGCGCATTGGATTAGAAGTAGCTAAAGTTCACAACATCTATGAATTCGAGCAGTAGAGCTACCTTAATGACTTCATTGAAACCAATGTTCGTGAACGTGCCAGTACCAAATGTGCGATAAAAAAAAAGGCTTTCAAACTCGTATCAAACTCTATATATGGAAAGAGTCTCACAGATGTATCTAAATATGGGAACAAACACTATTTGGTCACAGATCGTAGACATTTCCTGAAACATGCTCAAAACCCATTCTTCAAGCGGAGTCTTTTGTTAAGTAAGGATCGTGTGATATGTACTATCAAGCAGAAGTCTCTCCTAGTCAACACTCCTACGTATTTGGGTTATCATATACTTCAAATTGCTAAGAGGCGTCTCTATGAGTTCTGGTATGATGTTGTCAAACCTGCATATGGGGATAAAGCAAGTCTGTTATATACAGACACAGACTCTTTCATCATTAAACTGGACTGTCAGGATGTGTTTGAAGAGTTGAATAAGTCTCCTCTCTTCGACTGTATGGATTTTAGTAATTTTAATGGCACACATCCATCCTACTCTAAAGCACGAGAAGGTGAACTAGGATTGCTCAAGTCTGAAATAGGCTCTAAGTGTGAGAGTTGAGAATTTGTGGAATAAATTAAAATTGGTATAAGGAATTTTAGCTCGGAAAATTTCTAAGAACTTTATTCTTTAACCTTTATTCCTGTCGTGATATTCAACTAGGTCGCCTGAGGAAGGACTTGCTTAGCTAACACACCAGTGTAGTAACCAGCTCATTCCTCACTTTGGGACCATGTATGAACAATTGACTAGGCGCGAGCAAACGCCGAAACCCCAATGAAAATTGAAATCCCCCCCACTTAGGCCGCCGACCTTCGCCAATCGCCGAAGCGAATCTAACGAGTAGGTCACGGGCTCTCACAACAATAATTTATTGTTGTGTGGTGCCGTATATTTGATCCAAAGCTCAGAAAATTAGTCTCAATTTTAGTCGAGTGTGAAGAACATTTGCATAACAATAATAATGTGTGGGGTTGTAACGAAAAGACAGTGTTAACCATAACAACTTAGTTTATTCAATAAAGTACTAACTACTACAACAAAACAAAAGAAATATCAATGACGTTACTCGAAATCCTTCCTGTGACACTATCAATGACAGCTAGACACCAGCCCCTCGGACTGCATAATGAACTAACTCGAACAAAAGCGTGACCACAGAGGAATCAACAAGCAAGCGAGAACTAACAGATCTATAATCACAAGTACAACAAATGACACAGTAGGTTCTGAAATACGTCTCCAGTAACCTCCTAACTGTTCTACGCCTCAGTGCAGTCTACTCCTGCAACAGCGGTTGCAATGCAATCAAATCAGTAGTCTTTCAATGACAACAATAACTAATGGGTTCGCTGGCAACTCCAGCACCCTTCCTCAAATTAATCCTTACGTTAACACTCCGTCCCACGGACGATCAACAATCAATAACAATTGATTTACGTTAATAACACAATAACATTTACGTTAATAACAAGGTAACATTTACGTTAAATTAACAACTCTTACAACTGTCACTAGTAACACGAAAATCAAACAACACTCTACCCGTCGAGCATTCAGTAAGAAAATCCTATTAATCCCTGTACTTCCAGACAGCTGATTAATCTCTTTACTAGTTACGTTAATTTACGTTAATCGGTTACTAATCACTCAGCGATGGTAAACTCTGATTTGCAATGTCCAAAGTGCTAAGAGAACGGTAATCACTCGTGATTACCTTTAGAGTAATTAATTACTATCCTCAAGATCAATAATTAAACAATTAAAATACGCAACCTTTCACACTGGCTCAGCAATTTACATTAAGGTATGAATTCCGTCTAAGCCTTCCATACTCAGACCAATTCAGGCGACTAATAACAGTAATTAGCCCCACGTTTACGTTATTCTAAAATGACGTTACTCCTCTCACGAGTCAATCAAATGCTGGTACTTCCGGGCAGATAACGACGTTACGTTAATGGAACAATGTAGCCTTCGTGTGAGTCGATCAAACAAGGATCGAGATTAATTACTTTGACTTCCTGAAACACGTCAATTACCCGGTCCACTGACCGTTAATTACGACAGACAATACTCTAATTCTTATCTGGCTGATGGCTAGGCTCCTCGAGACTACCGTAGCTGCTTACAGGAAAGTAAATTAACCCAAACGCATTCTACGTTACTCAAATTGTCAAAGAACAAATTCTCTTAAAGCAATGGGCGTTCCCTTGGTTACGTTATATTAATTGCCTCGCAATCACCTCACTGAATACTGGACTTCGATGTCCAACCAGATAACCAGGAGAATATATTTGTACCCAAGTACTCGTCTACAGCCGAGTTCCCCCACGACAATGACAAATCACACTAACAAATCACAGTGATTTACGTTACAATCCGGTTGCTATGACAATACTGCAGAATCTAGAAAAATAACATACAGGACATGAACCCTCTAGAACACTGCCCCACAATGGTTTTACTGGACTGCAATCACATCCGGTGATTGCTCAACACTAGCAACAATCACCATCAAATAACAACCCCCTTTGCAATAACACACACGGCAAGTTCCAATTTCCAAATATTAGGATACTGCACACACTTACTTACTTACTGCTGCAAATGACCCCTAGAACATAGGTCACTATATTGCAATCACCACACAGTAAATAACACAATAATACTGGGCACCGTGACACTACGATTATATATATATATATATAATTACCGCTGACACATGTAGCCTACAGCTATCAAACGTTATTGGGAACACTAAGGAGAATCTCACACTCCTTAAATCACATGGGTGAGTGATTTATCGGTCACGCATGCCGATAAACACTCGAGAGTTACGTTATTCGACAGAGCGGGGGCGGTCTCTCTAGACGGCCTCGTCACTCACCAAACCTCACCAAAATTACGTTAATTAATACTGCAACCACAATATATATATTTATATAAATCACACTTGTCACGGCCCTGGGAACAATACAAGAAATTTAAGCCACACTGTGGCACACTCCACAATAATCATTGCCAGGAATCACTGGCGTTACACATACCTGAGCGCTCAGTGTTGGAATTCCACACCTGCAAGACAACACATGGAAATGATATCACTCCGTCCCACGGACGATCAAAAATGATTACCACAATGAAATAAAAGAATTTATTACATGGACATCCTCTCCGTCCTTGGCTAAACTATGTATCCTGTTCCCCGTGTGTACCCACACACACACACACACACTGTACGTCTGTGTACACCAGACTTCCCTCTGGACTGACAAGATGACAACACAGGTGATTAATCTCCTCGCCCACAAATCACTCCACCTGAACAGGTGCTGCGTGACAATGTGACGGAACACTTGACCTCGAATTCAAGCTTTAGAGACCACTAATCACCGAAATACACACATAGGTACTTACTCATTCACACTGCCGGCTTTACACACCATTCCCATACATCAGGCACCCCGCTATAGGTGGCTGGCTCGTCCCGGGTGGCGTAGGCGGCGGTAGTTCCTGACCGTAGTACTTATACGGAAAATTGGCGCACACTCGAACCCCTCCCACTCAACACGGCTGAGTTCGCACCCTCGACTCCCCGGTGAAGTGAAGCGTTCATACCCAGGTGACACGCCCAACAATAGCGTCTCACACCAACATGGGAAATTGCCTTAACACTGACACGAATTTCCCCGTTCCCATCGACTGCTACAGAGCACTAGCAAGTCTAATCATCACTGGTATGGGATCTACGAGTCTGTTGCTGCTCGTATGCACATTCCCCCACGGTCCCAGATCACTGTACCTCTACCCCTGCATACAATAATGTCTTAAACCCCTCCAAGCGACGACTTCGGCCGGATTCTGTGACGACCGATGTCGTAGGTGAAGCAGGATGCATCAGCAGTTGTAGTCCAGCCACCACGACGCCCTATACATCAATTTGGCCGAATTGAGTACAGGAACGTCTTGACAAGGTGGCGGCTGAGTTCAGAATGATGCTACACAACGGCTATTCCCGCGTCCTTCTCGAAATAACCAATGAGAGGAAGGCATACAGCGGCCTACCCCTCTCATCCAATCAGCGACGGTGTAGCATAGCCCCTAGGGCAGCTCCAAGATGGCCGACCAACATGGCGGCTCAAGATGTTTCTAAGATGGCGGCTGGTTTCCATGACAACCACTCAAGTGGCCGGCGAGCGTGGGACCCCACATGTTTCACCCCACGCCTGCGGCCTAGCCGTTCGCGCGCAAAGTTGTCTGGCTCCATGCCATACAATGAGATGATGCTATCAGCTCTAGCACTGTCCACAGACATGCCACCCCGGCCAGGGTAACATTTATGGACTGCTGATGACTGGGGCTCTCACATGAGCCCAAACACTAGATGTTTCGGTTGCTGGTACAAAACTTAAGTCCGCCCACTTAACAAGTGCACTTAACAAGTGTACTGGCTCCCACAGGCATAAGAGCACTATTGTAAGTGAGCTGGTGAACCACCTCCTCACACTAAGATTATTAACCAGTTAATTGCTCACAGACCTAAAACATATTCGTTCACCACGCATGATGGAGAACACTTGTAAGTGTGAGGGCGTACCATACCACCTACAAGAGAAACTCTCACACGACTCGTTTCAGCACACTCTTGAAACAAACACTTCAATCAGGTTTGTGTCGAGATCTATACGCAACGTGCAAGGAAAGATTTGTACATGTCGCAGCACCTATCGAGGATTGTCCGCATTTGACGATAAACGTTATATTTTAAGCCCCACACAGTCCAAAGCGTATGGTCATCCAGATATTCCCAATAACAATGATGATGAGATGGATGTAGAAGTGGGAGAGGAGGAGATGGAAGAAGTGTTTATGGAGGAGGAAGTGGAAGTAGAGCAACCACAGAGACTCTACCCAATATTCCGCCCCTGGAGCAAACATAATGCTGCAGCTCAGAAACTATTCAACCCTCACTAGATTTTATGTTGTACAATTTAGTTAGTATTAAGATAAATGGTCCAAATTATACTAAATGAATAGGATGTTAAATATTATTAGTATTAGCATTATTATTTTTATTGTTTGTGAACTGTAAGAACTATGATTAGTTTTAAAAAATGTTGCTGAACATAAAAATATGTGAATAAACACCTGTAAATGACTAATTTTTGTTTGTATAAATATCACCACATTTCCTTAGTTTTTAGCAGTCTTAACGAAGCATTAATCATGGACAGTTCCTATGATATAATCCATGAGGAACATCTAGATATTTTCAGAGAATCATCTCGTGTTATTATTGCTGGTTATTCAAACAGTGGAAAATCCTACTTGTGCAGTAAACTTGTAATGAAGTATCAGCACAAGTTCTCAATAATTATATGCGGAGAAGGTTACTCCGAATTACAATCAGATCCACAAATTAAAAGGAAATTGATCGAGCATTCAACCATTATTGATCCTGTGGAAGAGCGAGTGGATAATGACTCCCATATCTTAGTAATCTATGATGACCTTTTTACAGAGTCTGCAAATTCAAAAATCGTATCAGACATGTTTACTAGGGGCCGACATTTCATGGTTTCCGTCATATTGATTACTCAAAATATATTTTTTCCTGGTAAATATTCGAGGACTATTAGTTTAAATGCTTCTCATTTCATATTGGTTAAATCACGAGACCTGTCACAAATTGAAACACTCGGACGACAAATATTTGGGAAACAGGATTCTAAGAAATTTGTTGAGCTATATAAGAAAGTTATTAGCCAACCCTACGGCTATTTGCTAGTAGATTTGGGCTCGAACACTCCCTCTACTATAACATTACGCGGTAATATTGTTCACGAAGCGCCCTATGAGACAGTTTACCAATGGTGAGCAAGAAAGGTGTACTGGAACGAGTATATAATGACCCCTCATCTAGCGGGGGGCTTGAAGGGGTACAGAGGTTGTATAAGGCCGCTAAATTAATTAACTCTAGTATAACTCTAGCCGATGTAAAGGACTATCTGAAAAGGCCTGACTCCTATACGTTGCATTATTTACAACCACATATATTCCCTCGGCGTCGGGTATTAAGCCCTAAACCACAACTATTTCAAGCTATAGACTTGACCGAGATGAGTTTATTGGACAAACATAATGACGGAGTGAAATATTTACTTGTATGTGTAGACATTTTCTCCAGGTACACCCAAGTAGTACCCTTACGTGCCAAGGACGGGAAAAGTACCAGAAAAGCTCTGGCTTTAATTCTAGATTCACCTCATTCTCAGGGAGTGCGCAAAATTAATTCTGATCGAGGTGGAGAATTTTATAACGCCGCAATGAAAAAAATGCTGGCAGCAAAGAAAGTTCAGTTATATAGTGTATTTTCTCAGGAGACTAAAGCTTCAATTGCTAGGCGGTTCATACGTACTTTAAAAGGTAAACTTTACAAGTTTATGACAGCGCACAACACTTTAAAATACATGCAGGCTCTACCAGATATTGTGAAAACATATAATTTAACCCCCCCACAGAGGATTGAAGGGGGAAGACACCCACAGAGGTGCACGCTCTATCCTCGCCCAGCGAACACGCCAAACAATTTGATTTAATGTATAAAAGCCCGAGCAAATCAAAGAGAACTGTCATTCCTCGATTGAGTGTTGGTAATACAGTACGCATCGCTCTATCTGATCGCATTTCCAAGTTTAAGAAAGGGTTTAAGCTGCAGAAAACCCGAGAGATATTTACAGATACACATATTGATCAGAGACAACACATCCCTTTATACTTTCTTATAGATCTGAATGGGGAGGAAATTGATGGTGGCTTCTATAAACAAGAATTAACACCCCCACATTTGCCTCAAAACTTTAATATTGAAAAGATAGTGGGGCAATGCAGAGTCTCTGGCAAACCTCAGTATAAAGTTAGGTACGCAGGTTATGATCAATGTTTACTGGTCACCAGTAAACAACATGATAAATCGTGCAGACGACGCCACCGCCCTCACCAAAATGGCGGCTTCCAACATACTCCTCTTGCTGTTTATACCCTCTATACACACGTTATATATAAGTATCTACATTTATGTTCACCATAGCGAACCACTAAGCTGGTATGGTGAATGCAGTCAATAAAAGGTGGCCACACACAGTCAGAAGACAACGGCACCACCCTCCGTCCCACAGCATTGCTCCTCCCTCCATGGAGCACAGCGCTAAATATCACCACAATCCTGTAATTATCATAACCCTGATGAGTTTTATCACAGTCAAGGGTCTTCTGTAATAATATCGTCGCTACATAATAGCATGAACAAGTATATTATAGCATTTTTAGGCGATGCTGTGGTCACAAGCTTAGCAGCAGTGCTGTGAGCTCATGCTGCGTGCGTCAGGCTTGGTAGCTCACTCAATACTGAGGCCCCTAACACCAGGGAATTTGGCCCACGATTAAAAAAGAAAGCGTCTGTTTACAAGAGCCCTGATGAAGGTTTGGTAAACCCCGTGCATCTACGGGCTGTTTAAATCTTGCGTTGCACTCCAAAGCATCATATGATGTGATGTGCAATTTACTGCAAGTCGGTCAAAGCATCATATGATGTGATGTGCAATTTAAGGGTTAACCACCAGTATCCCATCCTTTCCAGGCAATGAGAGAGGAAGGGATCACTACACGTTTTCTATCAAGCCCTGTTATATTGGAGAATACGGTGTCCATGCTTAATGCACATACTTGCCTAAAACCGCAAGTTTGAAGTATGAAAACTTTAGACACACCCACCACCACCAGTGGACTTGAACTATAGTCATCAAGATGGCAGGTACGCACTTGTATCTACTACACCATACTCAGACCCCTAAAAGATAAGGGATTTCCGGGGTATTTAACCACCAGTATCCCATCCTCTTGAGGCAATTATACAGTGAGGGATCACTACACGTTTTCCATCAAGCCCTGTTATATGGGAGAACACGGTGTCTGAGCTTAATGCACATACTTGCCTAAAACGGCAAGTTTGAAGTATAGACACTTTAGACACTCACACCCAAAAGGGGATTTGAACTCTGGCCATCAAGATGACAGGTACGCACTCTGTTGGGATTGGGTACTACAGATGTTGGAGGTAGCATGTTTGGAGCAGATGTTCTTTTGTTTATGATCTTGTTATTAATATTTCATGTACCTGATAATTGTTCTGTTGTTGTTGCTGGCGGAGAATAAAACCATGTGGACGAAGATTGTTTCTTTTACCACAACCATAACAGTGGCACCGTGGATTAAACATCTCCAGCAGAGAGCCTGGGTACGAGACGTGGTGTGAGGATCAAGAGTGAGCAGGGTACGTCATGTGGATGAGTGGACGCTTCGCATACAACAGTTGAGTGTGCTACCACCATGGCTATGGCATCGCCGCTCATGTCAATGGAGCCGTTAAACACTAACAAGATCTCGTTGGACCTGCGGCTCAGCCTGCTGGAAGCAAACTTTCAGTACCAGGAGATTAAGGAGGACGCCAACAAGAAAGTGGTACTCTTAGTTTCACTGGGTTCTGAAGCATATAGTGTTCTCGGAAATTTGTGTGCACCTGAGCTACATCACACGAAGACCAATGTAGACCTGATTGCTCTGCTTAAACGTCAGTATGTGGTGAAACCATGATATCACAGGAGTTTGATGGATTTCCAGAAGAGGATGAAAAAGCAGCAGATCTCCGTACAGGATTTATTTGCGGAATTGAAGGCTTTGGCTAACCACTGCAACTTCGGAGCACAGTTGGTCGGCAGGGTTAGGGACCAGTTGTTCATGGCAGTGGAAAAGGAGAATTATTTCCCTAACCTGGTGGCAGAAAATTTGGATCTACAATCGATGACTTCATGGACAGTGCTCGAGAAGATATTGAACCTGGAAAGGGCTTTTGGAAGTAAGACTTCTACTCAGGAAATTATGGTCGTACAGGGCCAGACCAGATGTGAACACTGTGGATACAATCACATAAGTAGCAAGTGCAAGTTTCGTGCCTATATATGCAACTTTTGTAACAAGGAGGAACACTTGCAGAGAGTGTGTAAGGAATATCTGAACAGGAACAGCAAGGCCTGGGAGAGGAGACGACCAGGGAATGCAGGAAGAAGAGGTAGTGGTACTGTGGTCAAGGCAATAGAGGAAGGGAAATCGTCTGAAGAACCTGCAGGTGAGGAAAACCGACTATATTCGGTGAAAGAAAAGGTATGTTCAGTGAAGTAACAAGTGGTGAATTTTGTAATTAATGGGAAGTTAGTTCCCTTGGAACTGGACACTGGTGCTGCAGTGTCAACATTGTCTAGAGATTGGGCAGATGCCTTGCAACTGAATGTAAAACCAGGTAAAAAATCATTAGGTGCTTATGATAATGTACCGATTAAGGTCTATGGCAAGGTGTCGGCAAAAGTAGGTTATAATGGAAAATAAATTGTCCAGGATTTTTATGTAGTGGATTCACATAATCCTAGCCTATGTGGTAAGGATCTCATGGAAAAAGTGGGAATTTTCTTGGCGGGCCTAGATGAATTGTCGATAGTTAAAAGAATTAAAAATGCCAAACAAATGTTAGATAAATATTCAGTGGAGGCAGATAAGCCAATTAATAGCATGGTGGCAAAAATTCACCTGAAAAGTTAGGCTTCACCTAGATTTTTCAAGGCAAGAACACTGCAGTTTCTTTACAAGCAATTGGTAGAATCAGCCCTGGAAAAGCATGTGGCAGAAGGCATCTTAGAGCCAATTACACATAGTGAGTGGGCAGCCCCAATTGTACCAGTGTTGAAGGCAGATCGGAAATCCTTGAGAATCTGTGCAGACTTCAAGGAACTTAACAACCGCATACACTGTGAGAAGTACCCTTTACCTAAGATAGATGAGTTGTTGTCAGTGGTCTGCAAGGGAACAATTTTTTCTAAGATTGACCTTAAAGATGCTTACTTGCAAATTCCTGTAGAGGAGCAGAGCCAAAAATTGTTAGTGATTAATACCCACAAGGGGTTATTTAAATATAAAAGACTTCCTTTTGGACTCTCCTCATCTCCAGCAATTTTTCAGATATTCATGTCCCAGTTGTTAGTAAACATTGAAGGTGTTGCTAGTTTTTTAGATGAAATTATTGTAAGTGGAGAAAATGAGGAAATGCATGATGCTAGATTAGAACAAGTTTTGAATCTTTTGCAAAAGCACAATGTGAAGATTAATAAGGGAAAAACAACGTTGAAGACCAAGGCCAAAGAATACATGGGGTATCATATTTCAGGTAAGGGCTTTACTCCTCACAAAAATGTAACGGCTATAATAGATGCCCCAGCCCCAACATCAGTTGGGGAAGTACAGTCATTTGTTGGGATGGTTACATATTTTTGTAAGTTCGTGAAGTACTTTTCAACAAAAATAGCACCCTTGTATGAATTGTTGAAAAAAGGGGCTAGATTTAAGTGAGCAGCAAGAGAGGAAAATGCACTCAGGAATATTAAGCAGGAATTGATCAATTCTCCAGTGCTCACTAATTTTACAAGTACACTCCCGTTAAAACTGAAGGTAGATGCTTCCCCAGTAGGAGTGGGTTGTGTATTATTACAGGAAGTAGTTGGTTAGGATAAAATAGTATATTTTGCTAGCAAGAAATTATCTCCTACGGAACAGAATTATTCTCAGATAAAGAAGCCTTAGCTTTGGTATATGCTGTAAAAAAAAACTGAGGTATTTTCTGCTGGGGAGGAAATTTCTTGCTAGAACAGACCATAAACCCCTGGTAGGATTGTTTGGCAGAGGTAAGCAGATTCCAGTTAATGCCAATGCTAGAATTCAAAGATGGGCATTACTACTCTCGCAGTTTGAGTATGATTTAGAGTTTAAGCCAGGCAAAGATAATGTAGTAGCTGATGCATTAAGTAGATTGCCTGTGACAGAAGAATTAAATTCCAGTAATCCAGTGGAGTGCGTTAACCTGGTGGAATATATGTCTTTTGAGGATATTTCATTCCAAACTATTAGGAAGGCAAATAAATGGTTGAGATCCCAAATTAAGTCTGTTGATGAAATATGTCCAATATGATTGGAATTTAGATTATTTATTATTGTCAGAGTATGCTGCAGTAAAGGCTGACCTTAGTATTCATCAGGATGTACTCTTGTATAGGAATAGAGTGGTGGTGCATAAGGGAACTGAGATGTAAGATTTTGGAACAGCTGCATGTAGGCCATAATGGCATAAATGCTATGAAAGCAGAAGCTAGAAGTTGGGTTTGGTGGCCAAAAATAGACCAGGATATTGCTGAGGTAACAAAAAATTGTTATATTTCCTTTAAGAATTATCAGAAACCACAGGCTCCAGTACTTTCTTAGCCATGCACTGGAAAACCCTGGTCTAGACTTCATGTAGATTATGCGGGACCTATGGATAACAAATATTACCTAGTGGTGGTGGATTCATATACCAAATTTCTGGATGTGAATGTCTGTAATTCCACCACATCATCTGTAACTTGTGAATTACTAAGGAAAACATTTTGTAATTTTGGATTTCCAGACATAATTGTCACTGACAATGCTCCTTATTTTGTTTCTTAGGAAATGGAAGATTTTTTTTCGAAAAAATGGTATTAAACATTTAACACCTGCCCCCTTTAATCCTTCTTCAAATGGTCTAGCAGAGAGAGCAGTGAGATCCTTGAAAGAAGGGTTAAAGCGGTTTACGGAAGGTACTATTATTACAGGGATTTGTAGATTTTTATATAATCAAAGGAAAACTGTTCATTCTACTACTGGTAAATCTCCTGAATTATTGTTTAATAGGCACTTTAAAGTGCACATGGAAGCAGTAAAGACAGATCCCGATAAAGAGAAATCGGTAACTAGCTTGGCCAGTCAGTTGGCTCAGGGAGAGGAATTGTTGTGTAATGAGGGGGATGCAGTATATGCAAGGAATTTTGGAAGTGGAAAACCCTGGGTTTTCCCAGGGTTTCCCAGTACGACTCTGTTTTCAGCGAGCCATTAAACACACTAAAGATTGATAACCCAAATGAATTTTTCATGGATACGATACCAACATCAAATCATATATCAGACGTCACCCTATCCCCACTGGATTTTGAAGAAGCCATAAACAGAATGCCTATGCACTCTGCACCTGGCCCGGATTCTTGGAACTCCATATTCATAAAGAACTGTAAAAAACCACTATTGCAGGCCCTCCACATTCTGTGGAGACAAAGCCTAGATACTGGCGTTATTCCTGATATACTAAAAACAGCAGAGATAGCACCACTTCATAAAGGAGGAAATAAGGCAGAGGCAAAAAATTACAGACCGATAGCACTAACATCGCACATCATAAAAATTTTTGAGAGAGTGCTAAAAAGTAAAATCACAAAATACATGGAATCACAGCAACTCCATAACCCCGGACAACATGGTTTCAGAACAGGGCGCTCTTGCCTGTCGCAGTTGCTGGACCACTATGATATGGCATTAGATGCTATGGAAGACAAACATAACGCGGATGTAATTTACACAGATTTCGCAAAAGCTTTTGATAAATGTGACCATGGTGTTATTGCACATAAAATGCGTTCAAAAGGAATTACCGGAAAAATAGGCAGATGGATCTACAAATTCCTGACCAACAGAACCCAATGTGTAATAGTCAACAAAATAAAATCCAGCACATCAACCGTGAAGAGCTCAGTCCCCCAGGGTACTGTGCTTGCTCCAGTACTTTTTCTCATCCTCATTTCGGACATAGACAAGAACACAACCTATAGCACTGTATCATCCTTTGCAGAAGACACTAGGATCTTCATGAGAGTAGGCAACATAGAGGACACGGCGAACCTCCAGTCAGATGTAGATCATGTCTTTCTATGGGCTACAGAAAATAATATGGTGTTTAACGAAGATAAGTTCCAGCTCATGCGCTATGGAAAAAATGAAAATATAAAAACGGAAACCACGTACAAAACTCAGGCAAATCATAACATAGAACGAAAAGGCAATGTAAAGGATCTGGGTGTACTCATGTCGGAAGACCTTACCTTTAAAGAACACAATAAAGTAGCCGTCACAACTGCAAGAAAAATGACAGTTTGGATAACAAGAACTTTTCACACTAGAGATGCTATACTGATGATGATACTTTTCAAAACGCTTGTGCTCTCTAGAGTAGAGTACTGCTGCACAATAACAGCACCTTTCAAAGCTGGAGAAATTGCTGACTTGGAGAGCGTGCAGAGATCCTTTACTGCTAGAATCCACTCAGTAAAACATCTAAACTATTGGGACCGACTAAAGAGCCTAAAACTGTACTTTCTTGAGCGCAGGCAGGAGAGGTACATAATAATTTACACGTGGAAAATATTAGAGGGGCTGGTCCCAAACCTGCACACAGAAATAACATCACATGAGACCAGAAGACATGGCAGGAAGTGCAGAATACCCCCGTTGAAAAACAGAGGTGCAACTGGTACTCTGAGAGAGAACTCTATCAACATCAGAGGTCCAAGACTGTTCAACACGCTTCCACTACACATAAGGGGCATAACTGGTCGACCCCTCACAGTGTTCAAGAGAGAACTGGATAAGCAAATCCAAAGGATACCTGATCAACCAGGATGTGACTCATACATCAGGCTGCGAGCAGACGCGTCCAACAGCCTGGTTGATCAGTCCGGCAACCAGGAGGCCTGGTCGACGACTGGGCCGCGGGGACGCTAAGCCCCAGAAGCACCTCAAGGTAACCTCAAGGTAAGGGTGGAAGGAAAAATTAGGGAAGTCCTGGGCCGCAGGAATTTCACTGCAAGTGCAGAGTTTTGGGAACATTAATTGGAAAAGGCATGCACATCATCTCATGCCAAGGTTCACAGGGAATTTTGAAGACCCTTCAGGTGGGGGTGGGGCAGCTAGTGATATCCATCCTAATAATGAAGGGGTACCAGCACCTGCAGGAGACCGAGAGGCAGAGCAAGGGGCAGCAGAGGGTAATGGAGATACAGTTAACGCTATGGACTCTACAAGGAGTAATTCAGAAGAATGTTTCCCAGAAGCAACAGGTCAGGACTCCCAGTTGAGAAAATCAGGAAGAGTCATGCGACCACCTCATAGACTTATCCTGTAGGGATAGAGTTTATTTAAAAGGGGAGGAATGTTGGGATTGAGTCCTATATATGTTGGAGGTAGCATGTTTGGAGCAGATGCTCTTTTGTTTATGATCTTGTTAAAAATATTTCATGTACTTGATAATTGTTCGTTTGTTGTTACTGGCGGAGAATAAAACCATGTTGATGGAGACTGTTTCTCTTACCACCACCATAACACACTCATATTCAATTCAACATACTCAGAGCCTTTAAAAAGGTGGGAATTCAGGCCATATTTAACCAATAGTATCCCATCCTCTCCAGTCAATGAGACAGTGAGGGATCATTACACGTTTTCCATCAAGACCTGTTATATGGGAGAACACGGTGTCCATGCTTAATGCACATACTTGCCTAAAACTGCAAGTTTGAAGTATAGAAACTTTAATCACTCGCACCCACCAGAGAACTTGAACCCCCGCCATCAAGATGGCAGGAACACACTCATATCCACTACACCATACTAAGAGCCCTGAAAAGTTGGAATTCTGGAGTATTTAATTAACCACCAGTATATCCTATCCTCTCCTGACAATGAGACAGTGAGAGATCACTACACGTTTTCCATCAAGCCCTGTTAAATGGGAGAACACGGTAATCATGCTTAATGCACACGCTTGCCGAAAGCCACAAGTTTGAAGTATCAAAACTTTTGACACACACCCACCAGGGAACTTGAACCTTGGCCATCAAGATTGCAGGTACACACTCGTGTTGACTACAATATACTCAGCCCTAAAAGAGGTAGGAATTCCAGGGTATTTAACCCTTAAACTGCGCAACGCGCTTGCAGGCTCACATCTGGTTTGCACAACGCGCCTCCGGGTATTTGTATTTTTCACGTACCATTCAAAACTCCCGCGGCTACATGGGGTTCACATCAGCTTCCTCAGGGCTCTTGTAAACAGACGCCATCTTTAAAAAAAATCATGGTCCACATTCCCGGGTGTGGGAGCCTCAGTAGTGTGTGAGCAACCAAGGCTGGCGCTCGCAGCATGAGCGCACAGCACTGCTGTTCAGCATGTGACCACAGCATCGCCTAATAATGTCAAAATATATATATAACTTGTATTATTTAGCTATGATAGTGTTATATTAGAGCCTGAGTGTGATAATGACTGGATACAATGTTCAAATATCAGTGATTCAATGCTGTTCACGATGTTCACAGCGCTAGCCACAGCACCACAGCATTATTTCGTTCATCTAGGAATCTTCAAATGATTTCTTAGGTTCCTTTTCAAAATAAACGTGTGGTCAATTATTCATTTACAGGAATTAGTGACCAGGATTGTGTTAATAGCAGGATTGTGGTTATAATTAGCGTTGTGCGTAGTATTGTGGAAGGAGGAATTTTGATGAGGGAGGGAGGGCGAGAATTGAGGTAGCCTCATTGTGTGTGTGTGTGTGGCTGCCACTCTTGTTTTGCTCACCATACTAGCTTAGTGGTTCACTATGGGCAACACATATGTACATGGGTATATATAGTGTGTGTATATAGTGTAAGAACAGCAACAGGAGAATGTTGAGAGGAGCTATTTTGGTGAGGGAGGTGACGTAATCGTAGCGTCGTCTGCTGTGTGATTTTTCATGCAGTGTATGGTGGCCACTGTACTGTTTGGACACAATACCGGCTTACTTGCATAGTTCTGGTAAATAAAACATGTAGATAGGTATATAGAACATGTGTAATAAGAACTATAACAATATAGTGGGAGGAGCAATGTTGGCGAGTAAGATGTTGGAGTGAGGGAGACTGGCTGGGTGTGGCTGCTCTCACTCGAGGTGTTCATGGCCAAATGCTCCTATTGGCCCATACGAGGCAGCTGCTCTTGGCCCATACGAGGCAGCTGCTATTGGCCCATACGAGGCAGCTGCTATTGGCCCATACGAGGCAGCTGCTATTGGCCCATACGAGGCAGCTGCTATTGGCCCATACGAGGCAGCTGCTATTGGCCCATACGAGGCAGCTGCTATTGGCCCATACGAGGCAGCTGCTATTGGCCCATACGAGGCAGCTGCTATTGGCCCATACGAAGCAGCTGCTACGCGATGTTCTGAATGTGTTGATGGTAAATGTATATAGTGTGTGACAGTGTATACTGAGTACATATGTTGTAAATATACATAAATGAACATGAAACATTGGTGTGAATAACTGTATGATGGGAGGGGCAAAGTTGGCAAATACAATGTTGGAGAAGTGAGGGAGGGCTGGCTGGGTGTGGCAGCTCTCACTCGCGGTGTTCTGAATGTGTTGATGGTGAATGTATATAGTGTGTGACAGTGTATAGTGTGTAAATAGATTGTATATATACACAAATTAGCATGATACATAGTAAATATGTGCTGCATATGTGTACACAAGTTTCATGCACGTAACACAGTGTATTATAGTGTACGTGTTCATTATACATTGGATTGGCACATAAAAACAATGAAAATGTATTTGGAAAGGTGCGCAAAAAATGAACGAAAATATATTCGTGGCAACTCGCGCGCCCTGCCCCGAGCGCCCCACCGCCCCCGAGAGCTTACGGCACGGGCGCACGGGGAATGATGACGTCCCACCCCCAACTTCTGGACCCCATAGCAGCCAAAGTAAGTACAATTTCGACTTTTTTTTTACATACCCATACTGAGGGAAGGATTTTTGACACTTTAAAAAGAAAAAAGAATTTTTTCCAGAGAATTTATTTCCTGCGCACTGCGGGGGTGTCACATTTGGAGGCAACGCAGTTAAGGGGTTAACCATCAGTATCTCATCTTCTCCAGGCAATGAGACAGTGAGGGATCACCAAACGTTTTCCATCCATCCCAGTTATAATAGTGATTATGCTGTCCATGCTTAATGCACATTGTTGGGATTGAGTACTACAGAGGTTGGAGGTAGCATGTTTGGAGCAGATGCTCTTTTGTTTATGATCTTGTTAATAATATTTCATGTACCTGATAATGTTTTGTTGTTGTTACTGGCGGAGAATAAAAACCATGTGGACGAAGATTGTTTGTCTGACCAAAACCATAACAGTGGCGACGAGAATTAAACATCGCTGGCAGAGAGCCTGGGTACGAGACGTGGTGTGAGGATCAAGACAGTGCTGGGTACGTCGTGTGGACGAGTGGACGCTTCGCATATAACAGTGGAGTGTGCTACACCGTAGCCATGGCTACCATGTCAATCGAGCCGTTAAACACGGCCAAGATCTCGTTGGACCTGTGGCTCAGCCTGCTGGAAGCAAACTTTCAGTACCTGGAGATTAAGGAGGACGCCACCAAGAAAGCGGTACTCTTAGTTTCACTGGGTTCTGAAGCATATAGTGTTCTCGGAAATTTGTGTGCACCTGAGCTACCGCACACGAAGACTTATGTAGACTTGATTGCTTTGCTTAAACGTCAGTATGTGGTGAAACCATCATATCACAGGAGTTTGGTGGATTTCCAGAAGAGGACGAAAAAGCAGCAGGAATCCGTACAGGATTTATTTGCGGAATTAAAGGCTTTGGCTAACCACTGCAACTTCGGAGCACAGTTGGACAGCAGGGTTAGGGACCAGTTGTTCATGGCAGTGGAAAAGGAGAATTATTTCCCTAACCTGGTGGCAGAAAATTTGGATCTACAATCTATGACTTCATGGACGGGGCTCGAGAAGATATTGAACCTGGAAAGGGCTTTTGGAAGTAAGACTTCTACTCAGGAAATTATGGTCGTACAGAGCCAGACCAGATGTACACACTGTGAATACAAGCACGTAAGTAGCAAGTGCAAGTTTCGTGCATATATATTCAACTTTTGTAACAAGGAGGGACACTTGCAGAGAGTGTGTAGGGAATATCTGAACAGGAACAACAAGGCCTGGGAGAGGAGACGACCAGGGAATGCAGGAAGAAGAGGTAGTGGTACTATGGTCAAGGCAGTAGAGGAAGTTAACGAGTCTGAAGAAGCTGCAGGTGAGGAAAACCGACTATATTCGGTGAAAGAAAAGGTATGTTCAGTGAAGTTGCAAGTGGTGAATTTTGTAATTAATGGGAAGTTAGTTCCCTTGGAACTGGACACTGGTGCTGCAGTGTCAACGTTGTCTAGAGATTGGACAGATACCTTGCAATTGAATGTAAAACCAGGTAAAAAATCTTTAAGTGCTTATGATAATGTACCGATTAAGGTCTATGGCTAGGTATCGGCAAAAGTAGGTTATAATGGAAAAGAAATTAACCAGGATTTTTATGTAGTGGATTCACATAATCCTAGCCTATGTGGTAAAGATTTCATGGAAAAAGTTGGAATTTTCTTGGCGGGCCAAGATGAATTGTCAATAGTTAAAACAATTAAAAGTGCCGAACAAATGTTAGACAAATATTCAGTGGAGGCAGATAAGCCAATTAATAGCATGGTGGCAAAAATTCACCTGAAAAGTGGGGCTTCACCTAAATTTTTCAAGGCAAGAACAGTGCCGTTTCATTACAAGCAATTGGTAGAATCAGCCCTGGAAAAGCATGTGGCAGAAGGCATCTTAGAGCCAATTACACATAGTGAGTGGGCAGCCCCAATTGTACCAGTGTTGAAGGCAGATCGGAAATCCTTGAGAATCTGTGCAGACTTCAAGGAACTTAACAACCGCATACACTGTGAGATACCTAAGATAGATGAGTTGTTGTCAGTGGTCTGTAAGGGAACATTTTTTTCTAAGATTGACCTGAAAGATGCTTACTTGCAAACTCCAGTAGAGGAGCAGAGCCAAAAATTGTTAGTGATTAATACCCACAAGGGGTTATTTAAGTATAAAAGACTTCCTTTTGGACTCTCCTCGTCTCCAGTAATTTTTCAGAGATTTATGTCCCAGTTGTTAATTAACATTGAAGGTGTGGCTAGTTTTTTAGATGACATTATTGTATGTGGGGAGAATGAGGAAGTGCATGATGCTAGATTAGAACAAGTTTTGAATCTTTTGCAAAAGCACAATGTGAAGATTAATAAGGAAAAAACAACGTTGAAGACCAAGGCCATTGAATATCTGGGGTACCATATTTCAGGTAAGGGCTTTACTCCTTCTCACAAAAATGTAGCTGCTATAATAGATGCCCCAGCCCCAACATCAGTTGGGGAAGTACAGTCTTTTGTTGGGATGGTTACATATTTTTGTAAGTTCGTGAAGAACTTTTCAACAAAATTAGCACCCTTGTATGAATTGTTGAAAAAAGGGGCTAGATTTAAGTGGGCAGCAAGAGAGGAAAATGCATTCAGGAATATTAAGCAGGAATTGATCAATTTTCCAGTACTCACTAATTTTACAGGTAGACTCCCGTTAAAACTAGAGGTAGATGCTTCCCCAGTAGGAGTGGGTTGTGTATTATTACAGGAAGTAGATGGTCAGGATAAAATAGTATATTTTGCTAGCAAGAAATTATCTCCTACGGAACAGAATTATTCTCAGATAAAGAAGCCTTAGCTTTGGTATATGCTGTAAAAAAAACTGAGGTATTTTCTGCTGGGGAGGAAATTTCTTGCTAGAACAGACCATAAACCCCTGGTAGGATTGTTTGGCAGAGGTAAGCAGATTCCAGTTAATGCCAATGCTAGAATTCAAAGATGGGCATTACTACTCTCGCAGTTTGAGTATGATTTAGAGTTTAAGCCAGGCAAAGATAATGTAGTAGCTGATGCATTAAGTAGATTGCCTGTGACAGAAGAATTAAATTCCAGTAATCCAGTGGAGTGCGTTAACCTGGTGGAATATATGTCTTTTGAGGATATTTCATTCCAAACTATTAGGAAGGCAAATAAATGGTAGAGATCCCAAATTAAGTCTGTTGATGAAATATGTCCAATATGGTTGGAATTTAGATTATTTATTATTGTCAGAGTATGCTGCAGTAAAGGCTGACCTTAGTATTCATCAGGATGTACTCTTGTATAGGAATAGAGTGATGGTGCATAAGGGAACTGAGATGTAAGATTTTGGAACAGCTGCATGTAGGCCATAATGGCATAAATGCTATGAAAGCAGAAGCTAGAAGTTGGGTTTGGTGGCCAAAAATAGACCAGGATATTGCTGAGGTAACAAAAAATTGTCATATTTCCTTTAAGAATTATCAGAAACCAGACTCCAGTACTTTCTTAGCCATGCACTGGAAAACCCTGGTCTAGACTTCATGTAGATTATGCGGGACCTATGGATAACAAATATTACCTAGTGGTGGTGGATTCATACACCAAATTTCTGGATGTGAATGTGTGTAATTCCACCACATCATCTGTAACTTGTGAATTACTAAGGAAAACATTTTGTAATTTTGGATTTCCAGACATAATTGTCACAGACAATGCTCCTTATTTTGTTTCTTTGGAAATGGAAGATTTTTTTTTCGAAAAAATGGTATTAAACATGTAACACCTGCCCGCTTTAATCCTTCTTCAAATGGTCTAGCAGAATGAGCAGTGAGATCCTTGAAAGAAGGGTTAAAGCGGTTTACGGAAGGTACTATTATTACCGGGCTTTGTAGATTTTTATATAATCAAAGGAAAACTGTTCATTCTACTACTGGTAAATCTCCTTCTGAATTATTGTTTAATAGGCACTTTAAAGTGCACATGGAAGCAGTAAAGACAGATCCCGATAAAGAGAAATCGGTAACTAGCTTGGCCAGTCAGTTGGCTCAGGGAGAGGAATTGTTGTGTAATGAGGGGGATGCAGTATATGCAAGGAATTTTGGAAGTGGACAACCCTGGGTTTTCCCAGTACGACTCTGTTTTCAGCGAGCCATTAAACACACTAAAGATTGATAACCCAAATGAATTTTTCATGGATACGATACCAACATCAAATCATATATCAGACGTCACCCTATCCCCACTGGATTTTGAAGAAGCCATAAACAGTATGCCTATGCACTCTGCACCAGGCCCGGATTCTTGGAACTCCATATTCATAAAGAACTGTAAAAAAACACTATCGCAGGCCCTCCATATTCTGTGGAGACAAAGCCTAGATACTGGCGTTATTCCTGATATACTAAAAACAGCAGAGATAGCACCACTTCATAAAGGAGGAAATAAGGCAGAGGCAAAAAATTACAGACCGATAGCACTAACATCGCACATCATAAAAATTTTTGAGAGAGTGCTAAAAAGTAAAATCACAAAATACATGGAATCACAGCAACTCCATAACCCCGGACAACATGGTTTCAGAACAGGGCGCTCTTGCCTGTCGCAGTTGCTGGACCACTATGATATGGCATTAGATGCTATGGAAGACAAACATAACGCGGATGTAATTTACACAGATTTCGCAAAAGCTTTTGATAAATGTGACCATGGTGTTATTGCACATAAAATGCGTTCAAAAGGAATTACCGGAAAAATAGGCAGATGGATCTACAAATTCCTGACCAACAGAACCCAATGTGTAATAGTCAACAAAATAAAATCCAGCACATCAACCGTGAAGAGCTCAGTCCCCCAGGGTACTGTGCTTGCTCCAGTACTTTTTCTCATCCTCATTTCGGACATAGACAAGAACACAACCTATAGCACTGTATCATCCTTTGCAGAAGACACTAGGATCTTCATGAGAGTAGGCAACATAGAGGACACGGCGAACCTCCAGTCAGATGTAGATCATGTCTTTCTATGGGCTACAGAAAATAATATGGTGTTTAACGAAGATAAGTTCCAGCTCATGCGCTATGGAAAAAATGAAAATATAAAAACGGAAACCACGTACAAAACTCAGGCAAATCATAACATAGAACGAAAAGGCAATGTAAAGGATCTGGGTGTACTCATGTCGGAAGACCTTACCTTTAAAGAACACAATAAAGTAGCCGTCACAACTGCAAGAAAAATGACAGTTTGGATAACAAGAACTTTTCACACTAGAGATGCTATACTGATGATGATACTTTTCAAAACGCTTGTGCTCTCTAGAGTAGAGTACTGCTGCACAATAACAGCACCTTTCAAAGCTGGAGAAATTGCTGACTTGGAGAGCGTGCAGAGATCCTTTACTGCTAGAATCCACTCAGTAAAACATCTAAACTATTGGGACCGACTAAAGAGCCTAAAACTGTGCTTTCTTGAGCGCAGGCAGGAGAGGTACATAATAATTTACACGTGGAAAATATTAGAGGGGCTGGTCCCAAACCTGCACACAGAAATAACATCACATGAGACCAGAAGACATGGCAGGAAGTGCAGAATACCCCCGTTGAAAAACAGAGGTGCAACTGGTACTCTGAGAGAGAACTCTATCAACATCAGAGGTCCAAGACTGTTCAACACGCTTCCACTACACATAAGGGGCATAACTGGTCGACCCCTCACAGTGTTCAAGAGAGAACTGGATAAGCAAATCCAAAGGATACCTGATCAACCAGGATGTGACTCATACATCAGGCTGCGAGCAGACGCGTCCAACAGCCTGGTTGATCAGTCCGGCAACCAGGAGGCCTGGTCGACGACTGGGCCGCGGGGACGCTAAGCCCCAGAAGCACCTCAAGGTAACCTCAAGGTAAGGGTGGAAGGAAAAATTAGGGAAGTCCTGGGCCGCAGGAATTTCACTGCAAGTGCAGAGTTTTGGGAACATTAATTGGAAAAGGCATGCACATCATCTCATGCCAAGGTTCACAGGGAATTTTGAAGACCCTTCAGGTGGGGGTGGGGCAGCTAGTGATATCCATCCTAATAATGAAGGGGTACCAGCACCTGCAGGAGACCGAGAGGCAGAGCAAGGGGCAGCAGAGGGTAATGGAGATACAGTTAACGCTATGGACTCTACAAGGAGTAATTCAGAAGAATGTTTCCCAGAAGCAACAGGTCAGGACTCCCAGTTGAGAAAATCAGGAAGAGTCATGCGACCACCTCATAGACTTATCCTGTAGGGATAGAGTTTATTTAAAAGGGGAGGAATGTTGGGATTGAGTCCTATATATGTTGGAGGTAGCATGTTTGGAGCAGATGCTCTTTGTTTATGATCTTGTTAATAATATTTCATGTACTTGATAATTGTTCGTTTGTTGTTACTGGCGGAGAATAAAACCATGTTGATGGAGACTGTTTCTCTTACCACAACCATAACACACTCATATTCACTTCACCATACTCAGAGCTTTTAAAGAGGTGGGAATTCAGGCCATATTTAACCAATAGTATCCCATCCTCTCCAGTCAATGAGACAGTGAGGGATCATTACACGTTTTCCATCAAGACCTGTTATATGGGAGAAAACGATGTCCATGCTTAACGCACATACCTGCCGAAAAATGCAGGTTTCAAGTAAAGAAACTTTGAAAACTCACACCCACCAGGAGACTTGAACCATGGCCATCAAGATGGCAGGTACTCACTCGTATCCACTACACCATACTCTGAGCCTTAAAAGACATGGGAATTCCGGCGTATTTAAACAACAGTATCCCATCCTCTCAAGTCAATGAGACAGTGAGGGATCATTACACATTTTCCATCAAGCCCTGTTATATGGGAGAACACGGTGTCGATGCTTAATGCACATACTTGCCTAAAACTGCAAGTTTGAAGTATAGAAACTTTAATCACTCGCACCCACCAGAGAAATTGAACCCCCGCCATCAAGATGGCAGGAAACACACTCATATCCACTACACCATACTAGAGCCCTAAAAAGTTGGAATTCTGAGTATTTAATTAACCACCAGTATATCCTATCCTCTCTTGACAATGAGACAGTGAGAGATCACTACATGTTTTCCATCAAGCCCTGTTAAATGGGAGAACACGGTAATCATGCTTAATGCACACACTTGCCGAAAGCCACAAGTTTGAGTATCAAAACTTTAGACACACACCCACCAGGGAACTTGAACCTTGGCCATCAAGATTGCAGGTACACACTCGTGTTGACTACACTATACTCAGCCCTAAAAGAGGTAGGAATTCCAGGGTATTTAACCATCAGTATCTCATCTTCTCCAGGCAATGAGACAGTGAGGGATCACCAAACGTTTTCCATCCATCCCAGTTATAATAGTGATTATGCTGTCCATGCTTAATGCACATTGTTGGGATTGAGTACTACAGATGTTGGAGGTAGCATGTTTGGAGCAGATGCTCTTTTGTTTATGATCTTGTTAATAATATTTCATGTACCTGATAATGTTTTGTTGTTGTTACTGGCGGAGAATAAAAACCATGTGGACGAAGATTGTTTGTCTGACCAAAACCATAACAGTGGCGACGAGAATTAAACATCGCTGGCAGAGAGCCTGGGAACGAGACGTGGTGTGAGGATCAAGACAGTGCTGGGTACGTCGTGTGGACGAGTGGACGCTTCGCATATAACAGTGGAGTGTGCTACACCGTGGCCATGGCTACCATGTCAATCGAGCCGTTAAACACGGCCAAGATCTCGTTGGACCTGTGGCTCAGCCTGCTGGAAGCAAACTTTCAGTACCGGGAGATTAAGGAGGACGCCACCAAGAAAGCGGTACTCTTAGTTTCACTGGGTTCTGAAGCATATAGTGTTCTCGGAAATTTGTGTGCACCTGAGCTACTGCACACGAAGACATATGTAGACTTGATTGCTTTGCTTAAACGTCAGTATGTGGTGAAACCATCATATCACAGGAGTTTGGTGGATTTCCAGAAAAGGACGAAAAAGCAGCAGGAATCCGTACAGGATTTATTTGCGGAATTGAAGGCTTTGGCTAACCACTGCAACTTCGGAGCACAGTTGGACAGCAGGGTTAGGGACCAGTTGTTCATGGCAGTGGAAAAGGAGAATTATTTCCCTAACCTGGTGGCCGAAAATTTGGATCTACAATCGATGACTTCATGGACGGTGCTCGAGAAGATATTGAACCTGGAAAGGGCTTTTGGAAGTACGACTTCTACTCAGGAAATTATGATCGTACAGAGCCAGACCAGATGTAAACACTGTGGATACAAGCACATAAGTAGCAAGTGCAAGTTTCGTGCATATATATGCAACTTTTGTAACAAGGAGGGACACTTGCAGAGAGTGTGTAGGGAATATCTGAACAGGAACAACAAGGCCTGGGAGAGGAGACGACCAGAGAATGCAGGAAGAAGAGGTAGTGGTACTGTGGTCAAGGCAGTAGAGGAAGGTAACGAGTCTGAAGAAGCTGCAGGTGAGGAAAACCGACTATATTCGGTGAAAGAAAAGGTATGTTCAGTGAAGTCGCAAGTGGTGAATTTTGTAATTAATGGGAAGTTAGTTCCCTTGGAACTAGACACTGGTGCTGCAGTGTCAACGTTGTCTAGAGATTGGGCAGATACCTTGCAATTGAATGTAAAACCAGGTAAAAAATCTTTAAGTGCTTATGATAATGTACCGATTAAGGTCTATGGCAAGGTGTCGGCAAAAGTAGGTTATAATGGAAAAGAAATTAACCAGGATTTTTATGTAGTGGATTCACATAATCCTAGCCTATGTGGTAAAGATCTCATGGAAAAAGTTGGAATTTTCTTGGCGGGCCAAGATGAATTGTCAATAGTTAAAACAATTAAAAGTGCCGAACAAATGTTAGACAAATATTCAGTGGAGGCAGATAAGCCAATTAATAGCATGGTGGCAAAAATTCACCTGAAAAGTGGGGCTTCACCTAAATTTTTCAAGGCAAGAACAGTGCCGTTTCATTACAAGCAATTGGTAGAATCAGCCCTGGAAAAGCATGTGGCAGAAGGCATCTTAGAGCCAATTACACATAGTGAGTGGGCAGCCCCAATTGTACCAGTGTTGAAGGCAGATTGGAAATCCTTGAGAATCTGTGTAGACTCCAAGGAACTGAACAACCGCATACACTGTGAGAAGTACCCTTTACCTATGATAGATGAGTTGTTGTCAGTGGTCTGCAAGGGAGCAATTTTTTCTAAGATTGACCTGAAAGATGCTTACTTGCAAATTCCGGTAGAGGAGGAGAGCCAGAAATTGTTAGTGATTAATACCCACAAGGGGTTATTTAAGTATAAAAGACTTCCTTTTGGACTCTCCTCGTCTCCAGCAATTTTTCAGAGATTCATGTCCCAGTTCTAAATTAACATTGAAGGTGTGGCTAGTTTTTTAGATGACATTATTGTATGTGGGGAGAATGAGGAAGTGCATGATGCTAGATTAGAACAAGTTTTGAATCTTTTGCATAAGCACAATGTGAAGATTAATAAGGAAAAAACAACATTGAAGACCAGGGCCATTGAATATCTGGGGTACCATATTTCAGGTAAGGGCTTTACTCCTTCTCACAAAAATGTAGCTGCTATAATAGATGCCCCAGCCCCAACATCAGTTGGGGAAGTACAGACTTTTGTTGGGATGGTTACATATTTTTGAAAGTTCGTGAAGAACTTTTCAGCAAAATTAGCACCCTTGTATGAATTGTTGAAAAAAGGGGCTAGATTTAAGTGGGCAGCAAGAGAGGAAAATGTATTCAGGAATATTAAGCAGGAATTGATCAATTCTCCAGTACTCACTAATTTTACAGGTAGACTCCCGTTAAAACTAGAGGTAGATGCTTCCCCAGTAGGAGTGGGGTGTGTATTATTACAGGAAGTAGATGGTCAGGATAAAGTAGTATATTTTGCTAGCAAGAAATTATCTCCTGCAGAACAGAATTATTCTCAGTTAGATAAAGAAGCCTTAGCTTTGGTATATGCTGTAAAAAAAAACTGAGGTATTTTCTGTTGGGGAGTAAATTTCT